>NW_026530545.1:263084-538084 GCF_024509145.1 Vidua macroura
GAATGAGCTCCAAAAACTCCTACAACACAAGATGGTGTCATTAACACTAATTTCTGACATTCTCTTTGGGGAGTCCTGGAGAAACAATTCATGAAATTTGTGCTTGCCTGGATCCAGAGGAAATCTCTAAACTCTATTATTCCACCACCCCAAGCCAACCCCCAGCCAAGATGTTGACAGAGGCTCTTAGGAATCATGACCATTATTTAATAAATAATCTTATTATACTTTGCAATTTGTAAATGCAGTCAGAATGGTGATATGGGTTAAGATTAATCTCTTCTAACTTTAAATATCTACAATTCAGATATGTTGTCTGAACTACTCAACTTCTTGCATAGATGATTTTGAGATAGAGCACCCCAAAAAGATTCTTCTCATGCAAAGGTGGGATGGCTCAGATGATACATTGACTTAACTCTTTTTATGAACCAGAGACAGATAAGCATCAATGAGGCACTCGTAGGCAGATAAAATGTGGAGAATTAACTTTCCATTCATGTTTGTGGGCCAATTTTAATTTTTTTAAATGATACTAACATTAATCCTGAAAATTCCATCCAACTACATTTTACATAGAATTATTAAAGCCTCGTTTCAGAATCAAAATAATGTCACTTTGTGAAAGATAAAGGCTGTAAAAGCTTTATCAAACAGTAAAACAGTTTTTGCAACTTAAAGGAGGAATGCTTGGAAGTTGAAGGGAGATTGTTTTGTTTTGTTTTGCTTTAATTTAGGTAGTGATTTTACAAGGCTTTTTCTTTCTGTTTTCTGATTCTTCTCTCAGATGGCAACTTGGCCTGTCAGTTTTGTGTCACTGCTTGTTTATGCCATAAATGTCATTTGGAATGACAACACTAGGAAAAGGTCAGGGCTATTACTAAACAAGCTTACCCCCTGGAGCCTAATACAGTCAAGACACTGTGATTCAACTGCTGGGAGTGGCTGGAGAGATGGCAGCAGGGAGAAATATTTAGGTATTTTTCAGTGCTGGTCCATGGAAATCATACCTTGGGGCTCAAAATGGGACAAAGCCAAGAGAAGCCTTATGTATTTGATTCAGGTAATGTATTCAGAGGAATTAACAGCAAGCGCCAGGATTTAAGGAGCCAGCAGAGCTGTCTGTTTCTTTTTATTAGTGCAAGGATGCTAAATACTGCTCAGAGAATGAAGTTTGATCAATAAATCATCCCCTAGTTGCTATTCTGCATTGGCTTCTTTGCCTGCACTGTTAGAAGAAGACCATGTGTTTGCCTTTTTTCTTTTCCCCCAGAGTAAAAATTCTTCAGTAAGTAGAAACAGGAAGGAAAGAGGAAATCAGCTCTAGCTTAATGCTATTTGCTGTCATCTGTGGCTTAGGTAGATAACCTTGCATATAGGTGACTCCTGCTGAGGGAGGGAGTTAACTCTCTAAATAACAACAACAGATACCAATCCAGCCCAAAATTATAATAACTGCATCAATTGATTGAGAACCACCTAAGCGGAAGGATTGTGGGGAGAGGAGGGGAATCTTTGCTTAGACATCTTCAATCAAAAATATTTGATTCACCTCTCTCAAGACTATCTTTTGATAGGCTATGATAACATCACAGAGTGGCTTGAGTGGGAAAGGACCTTAAGGATCATCATATTCCAATCCCTTGCCATGGACACCTTCCACTAAAACAGGTTGCTCCAAGCCCAAACCAACCTAGCCTTGAACATTTCCAGGAAAGGGACATGAAATTAGATATCTACAATTTTTTTTTTTTTTTTTTTTTTAATCAGATGATATTAGGATTGTTAGAATTCCAGATTGAACACCATTTTAATAGATCCCTAAGAATATAATTAAGTTCTCTTCAATTAAGATATTCATTACTCATGCTGAAGAACCAGTGTGCCCACCATTCTTCTTTGAAGCTATGACAAAATATAGAAGTTCTCGTCCAAAAGAATCATCCTTGGAAAAAACATGGAAATAAAGACATTGAATACCTGCTGAAATTTGTATTGAGGCACTCACTGGCTTTCTTTAAAGTAGTGAAAGGAGAAAAACTGAAAAAGAAGTAACCAAACAATCTTCTCATCAAGGAATGATGAAAATGTGAAGTTGTAAATACCTGACAAGTAACTTCTGGTTGTTTGGCCACTGGAATTTTCTTTGCTATCAGAATTCCAGACAGAAGAGGAAAGTTGTCAATGAAACTATAAAGATGAGTTTGTATGCCCAAAGGTTTGTTCTAAAACTGAATCTTTGGAATTGTTAGAAGAACTTTTTCTTGAGGCTTTGGTCAGTAAAATAAATCACATTTTCTATAGAAAATATACTTTTGCTGATTAACAGAAGCCAAGTGTAACAAAAATATGCCCTTTTCAAACTTTCAGAATTTTTTTCTTCCTCCCTTCTTTTTATTTTTTTTTCTATTTTAGACAAGAAAAAAATCTCCTAGTGTTTTACATAAAACTGAGTTTTCATTTCTTTAGCAGATAAAGTTTTTAAAATGTTAAAATTGTGCTATTGCAGCTGAACTCGTGTTTATTTGTTTTTCTATTTTACAAGCACTTATCTAGAAATCTTGGTACTTAACGTTCCATGAAAACAGTGCCAGAAATAAAGGTTGATCCAGCTCTATGAATCAAAATCCAAACTTACCATTAACAATACAAGATCCATAAATATTGATAATCTTCCTTTTTGATAAATGGGAGGAGGGAGAAGGAGGGAAAAAAACCCAAAACACCAGGGGGGACTTTGTAATAATTATTATTTATTATTCCATGGTGAAAAACAGAAACATTGACAAGGGAGGTCTGATTGGTCCCATCTGTGGCACAAATTTCCCAGGACTTTCCAATTCTTTCTTCAGCAAGAACTCCTTCTTTTCCAATAAAGACGTGTACATTCTTGAGGAAGGTGAATCTTTCTGGATATTTATCTGTAGCTATTCACCCAAATTTGATAGGCCTGCAGCACTTAATGAGAAAGAATTTGCCAGTCACAGCTGGGGATTAGAGCCAGACTTTGCACCCCGTCACATGTGGCGCAGCAGCTCAGCTCTACCGCATGCCTTGCCATGCCAGAAGTGCTTTACCTGTGTTTCAACCCCTTGGGTTTGCTCCATTCTTGGATTAAGAATGGAGTCAAATACTGCTGTTGGTCTTATCAGGACAGATCTGAGTCCAACACGACGAAAACACAAGGAATCAGGATCATGGTATGTTCCCTTGGTGTTCTTGTCGTAAACAATTGGTGCCACAGAAAGAACATCAAGGGGATGATCTCTTTCTGTGAAATATTCAGATCTCCACTTCAATTTGGGCTGCTCTGGGGAGCTGATGTCTGCCTAAACTCTTCAAATGCAAAGCCAGGGTGTATTTGTGAGTGGAGGCAGCTCGGCAGAAGGTCTGAGAAGCAGCACAAATCTTCATGGAGCACTGTTGAGAATAGAAGGAAATTCTTTCACATTACAAGCAAAAACTTCTGCCCCTTCAATGTGGTAAGATGCAAAACCCCAGCAAACGTGTCTGTTTTTATAAAAAGCATAGAACAATAGTTTCACATTACTGCAGGAGATTGGGGGCTGTGGGAATCAACAACTGAGCTATCCCATCTCAGCCAGCATTGAGGGACTTAATACATTCACTTGCCTCCCCCTCCCTGCTGGTGTGCCCATAATTTCCATCTCTATGAAGCTAGGCATCAATAACAATGAAATTCATGGGGGTATATTTTGGAATGCTAAGTGATGAATTTTGCATCCAGGCAAGCAGCTTTCCATTAGAGTGAGTGGAAAGTGGAAAAGTAGGACATTATCTTGATTGTAGGTGTTCTCCTAAGATGCTGGAAATTTAATATGTTTACAAGAGGCTTGTACTCCACATGATCTCACGAAACAGAAATAGTAGGCTGGAAAGGGGAGATTTGACCAGTTCACAATTCTTCCAGTGCCTCACTTCCCCCATCTAAAAGAAATCTGCATGTTCTACTCCAGAAAAATCTCCCATGCTTCTTCAATATATGCTTATATCAGTCTCTATGTGCAGCAGAAACCTTTGAAACCAGCCCTAGGGCCAATTACCAACACAGAGCCAGGCATCACAATTGCTCTGTGTAAAAAACAGTGCCTTTCTTTCCTGCAAAATTACAGAATGGAACAGCAAAGTATCTTAGGTGTGGTGGTTGGCCAACAATAAACAGAAAACTGTAATCCCTGAAAACTAATACAGTGTAGGGGGGCTGCAGAGCAAGATGAATGGAAAGCTGTGTGGTGTGTGGAGTGTTCTGAGGGAATTTTTTTGTTGTTGTTGTTGTTTCAAAAGGAGTTTTTTTACCCCAGGCCAGAAGCCTTTGTGTCAGGGAGAGTGTCTCATTTCTCTGCTCAAAGGCTGTCAGAGATGACTGAGATTTGAAAATGCTTTCTGATGTTGACGAGGTCAAGGGAGACAGAGCTGCCTACCATCAGTCACTGCGTCAGTGGTGGGATGGGAGGACACGTGAGAGAGAGGATGGAAAGAAACCAGTGAAATTGTTATCTCTGGAGAACTAGATAAAACAAAATAAATAAAATAAAATAAAATACAGGAGAAAGCAGAAGCACAGGTCAAACAGTAACACCAAAGTTTATGGCATTATTATTCAGCTGGAATAAGGGAAAATATCTTGGTTCCCAACTGGGGATGTTCTGAAGAGAGGAAAACTGACTGGAGGCAAAAGATATATTAATATTACTCCACTTAATCAATACATAAAATCCTCCAATGTGTTTTTTGTACAAGCCTGCTCTGCAAAGTTAACACCTGCAGTGTTTTCTGATTCCATCTAATTGTGCTTGCTATAGTTCAGATCAGGACTGGCCAGAGCAGCCAGGAATTGAATCAGGCCATGGAAGTGGCTGCCAGAGACTGCACCCATCTTGCCCAAGAGACAGTGGGCCAATGCCACTGTCACCCTTAAAGATGGACTCCCTCTGTCCTACCTCACAAAGCAACAGCAGGAGCTTACTTGGATCAACCTGTGATATTCCATTTAACTGCAGATTTCCAAAGGTCACAGAAGGGCCTTTCATGTGGGATGTGGTTCTCCATGGGCTGTGCTTCTCCACAGGGATACCCAGCTGGGCTGATCCCACATAACTTTGTGTCTCAAATCTGTTCAGAGGAGCAAACATTTCTGCGGGGCAGCACACATAGCCAGCTTTAGTGTGCTGGCATTGGTTTCCAGCATACCGGTACACAGTGGTATCTGGTTTTATTATTGATTTCACAAGATCATAAGATAAAGACAAAAATGGATGTCACTATTGATACCAGAGATTTACATTGGCCATTTCTTCACTGTGCTCCCCTTATAAGCAGGCAAAGGTGCAATTGCTGACCCATGTGTGCTGGGCAGGATGTACAGTTTTTCTTCAAAATCTCAATGTGTGAACCATTTATGGCTGTGGTGCCACAAACCTCCTCCTGTTCCATAATTTCTCAGTTTGCTGTGGTCCACAGGAGATGCTTCCCACTTTTTGATGTGCTCCTTGAGTCAGAGGAAGACTGTAATGACGTAGTGGGAAAAGGGAATGCCAACATGGAAAGCTAAGTGATTCAAAGGATTCTACCAGGTGATAAATGTCTTGTTTTATGACCCTTCCTTGTTGATGACACAAGGTTTAAGAAGCGGCCTGAATGTGTGTGACAGGTAAATATTTTGTCTTCTGTATGGGGAGAAAGACATGGGAGAAGGTGTGGGGAATGGATCCATGTGTACCTGGTAACTCTGCCCGCCCAGCTGTCACTGAGCACCAAGGAGGACCACAGGACATCCAAGAGCAGCACATGGCTGTTCCACATCCCGGCAGCCACGCGTGGCAGGAGGGAGGGCACAGCAGAGAGCAGGGGTTTGGCTCTACATGCCTGCCCTCACAGCTCCACAGGGCAAATCCCACCCCACCAGACCCAGTTCAAGACACTTCCACTCCCAGATCCCATTGATGGAGACTCGCTGCAGTCTCTCCTTTCCCTGATGATTAGCACCCCTTTCACCTTGTCACATCAGCTGTTGGAAGGATGGAAATCTAACCCTGGATTGGTGAAATAATCTGATTTTAAACAATGTTTTTTCCAAAGACCTTTAAAATTTCATGGATCTGGCTTGATGGTCAGCCAAATACATTCTGAAACCAGTACAGCAGAACAGGAGCCAACCTTCACAGATCCTAGCAGATTTACCTTAGATGAGGAAGGAGGCTCCCTCTTGCACTCTGCCTGTGCAGGTGATGTGGAATCACAATTATTTCTGTATTAATAAATGTGGAAAACAACTAGTACTGTATTAATATATTAAACAGTGCCAGGTTTCTTTCACACTGAGCCAGGTGGTGTAGGGTGGTCTATGTCCATAGTACTAAACTGGACCTCCAAAACTGAGTGGCTGCATCCAAAAAATCTATTGAGAATGGTCTCTGGACAGTGCCAAGCCCCAGACTGTGTCAGGATATCATCCAGGGCAATACTAGAAACACCACACCTGGACAATTGCAATGTTTGATCCCCATGCCTGTAGTCCATAACTATTTGCTCCATATGTGTTATGGATATAGTCAGAATTCAAGTCTTTGAGTTGAACAGCTCAAGAATATGAGCGGTTTCAAAGCTCATATTTATGATCTGACTAAGACTACAGATTATTCTAATTTTTGTGCTTTTTTTTTTCCTTTTCACAGCAATCCAGTCTCAGATCCTGAAACTGATTGCTCATTCCCATGTTTCTCCCATTGTCATCTACTCTGCCTACCACCATTCCTACCATTAAAACTATTTTTATGTCATGTTGTAAACCATATCAATGAAGTGACAGCAAGGGACATAAAGACAGCAGGACATGGCATTTGTCATGTGCATTGTTTGCATTAATTTGCATTAATTGTTGGCATTAATTTCTGTATTTCAAAGTGAAGACATCTCACATTAAATCTCAAGGTGGCCTCCTGATCATTATTTTATCTTAACAGTAGGAATGCAAAATAATCCAGTGTATGACCTAAACTGAGGCAAATGAGGAAAGGGGTATTGCATCTCTGTTGTCACCAAGGAAACAAGAAAAAGTGACAGTTTCCACCAGCTCAGCACTCACCTCTACACCTTTAGTTCACCTGAGGTAGCAACCTGGCACTTCCATTAGGGATGGGTAAAGTAGAAGATATGAAAATAGCAGCAGGTATAAAAATATCTCTAAAACCCATGGAATAACAGAGAGGGAGAGAGAAAGGGAATAATTTATTAATTCCCATCTATTCACACAGTTGCAAGAGGGTGGGTGATTGCAAATTACGGTGACTGACAGGAGAAAGTGAAATTTATTCATTCCAGGACACCCACACCTGCAGAGGTTGTTGGGTGCTACCCAGTAAAGCACCACCTGGGGTAGAGCTCCTGGGAATTTCTGAGAGAGAAGCTAAAGGCACCTTTTGAGATTTCCACTAAAAATCCTATTTGCCATGTAAGAAAAGTAAACAAAGAGGAATAACTTTTAAAATAGGGAACTAATGTGTGGTTTCTAAGTCCATAATCAGCTTAAAGTGTAAATTAAAATAACACTCAGTTCACACTTTCTTTTCTCTAATTAAACTCACAAATAAATAGAGTTAAATATTAATGTTTCTTTGCATCTAAATTTTCCATTTGTTTCTGACTCCTTTAATTGCAACTTCAGTGGTTAAGAGATAAAGATTTACTTCTTACCTTAAAACCTCATCAAAATGACCTTAAAATATAACCCTCCTCACTTCCTTGGGAGGAAATTTTTCTTACATGTTTTCTGCATATACAAGCACTGGGACTTATCTGTACTTATGAGGAAAGCAATTTTCTCTTTCTAACCAGATTTTACTCTGGAGTAAAATATATTTTATTTGGGATAGTTTTAGTTTATATAGCTGCAATAAGCTTCCATCTGATTCTTTGATTTTATTTATATTTTTTTATATGATCTAGAAGTACTTAGCCCAGTCATTTTAAAATCAAGCAAATAAATACATAAAAGCTTTTCACATAGCATTCTATTAAAAAAAAAAAAAAGAAAAAAAAAAGCAGCATCAGAGAAAGTGAATCTCCAACAACAACGGCTTGGAGTAGGTTTACAGTTCTTCAGCCTTTGCTCTAGCCCTGGAGCCTGATGGGACGCTGGTGTCCTTGGAGGAATGGTCGAAGGAATTGCTGGGGGCCAATTGCTGATTTTATCATTCAAACACAAAATTTGTTACACCACTTTATCGGTCACAGGGAAAGCAATTATAGTGTAGTTCAATTTTCCACTCAATGACTGTGCTGGGGATCAAAGTCAGTTTTTTATGATGAAGAAAGAAATGTTTTGCTATTTTGTTTGTTATTTAAAAATAATAATAATAAAAGCTTGCATTTCCAGTAGAAGGCTGTGCTTGCCTGTGTACCTTTTTTCTTTCTGGAGATGGAACTGATTATTTTCCCTTTTCTCTTGTTAAATAATCAGGCTACTTTGTTGGTGGTTCATTGTTTTTTGTTGTTTGTGTTTTTTTTGTTTGTTTGTTTTTGTTTTTTTTTTTCTCTCCTCATTGACTAAAGTCACTCCAATGTAGAAATGCAATTGTTATGCTTAAAAGCAGTACAGCATTAGAACCTTAATCACAACACTGGAGGTGAAATAGTCTGTATGACACGTTTCTTAATATGAACTGTTTCCTTTTGGTACCTTTTGAAACAAGAAATATTCATTGTGCACGTCTTTTTTTTTTTTTTAATACCTTTAGCCCATAGAATCTAATTGTGACAAAAAATAATTCATTATCATGTTAGTAAACAATCCATTTCAAAAAACAAACACATATTTGCTGATCATACAAAAGCAAATTGGATGGACTCCCACCATAACAGATAAGTCATCCATAGAACTCTCTTTTAATCATAATTTTTATTTTGGTTTTTCTAAAGAAATTTTTTAAATAATGAGAATAAACAGCAGCAGAGAAAGGAAAATGTATTTCCTCAAATAAAAGTGTGTTAATCACACTTACACAGAGCTTTTATCTTTACAAATTTTAACTAATATATCCATCCGAGTCTCCTGTATGGTAAGAATTCAAGCAGTAAGGGCAAAATGTTTTCATATCAAAGAAAATCACATCAATTATTTCGTCACATCAAAATCACATTTCAATTATTTAAAATTATTTAGTCAAATATTTTAATCACTCATTCTCAGAAAGCAAAACAGAGTTTCCTGGATATTTGAAGACTTATTTCTTCATTTGATTTTTTTTTTCTTTGAAATGTTTTACCACAGTGTCACTTCTTAGAGTGGTCACATAAAACAGAATCTTACACCAATGCTCAATTTCTTCAGCTCACTTTTTTTTGTTGTTGTTGCTGTAAAATTGCCTCTTTCTTTCTTTCTATCAAAATCAGATTTGCCCTTGCTAGAAGTAGTCTCTGTCCAGGAGCGTGTGTTGCTTCTTCTCACAAGTATTGGCTTTGTGACCTATCAGTGAAACTTTTCATATTATTCAAATTAGCAAATGCTTGTTCAAAAGCTTTCAAATTCTTGTAGAAAAGTTCTTCATTATAATCAGCTTCAACATAGAGAGCAATACCTAGGAAAAAAAGATATTTTTAAGATTGTTTTAAAAACAATAGAAAAAAATTGATTTTTTGTTGGTTGATTGGTTAAAATTGTTTATGTGTTTTTTGGATTTGTTTTCCTTTAAGTCTTGTGATGCCTCCATCATTGCTGTGGTTTGTTGGTGGGGATGGCTTATAAGCACTCAGGGTTCACCAAACTGGATTTTTCCATGAAGGTGTTAGGAAAAGTTTATAGTCTATCTTCTACCAGGTTCTATCTGAGCTTCTTTATTATGCTTTTTGAAACTTCGAATAGTTACTGTTCAGACAAGAGATGGTGAACTGAGCTGGGGAAAAATATACAATAGTAACTTCCCCACCTCCAAAACTGCTGGGAATTGTTTAAAACTTCCACTTGCCTTTTGGAATAATTTTTCCTATTTCTCTTCAAAATGTCATATATATTTATTCATCCCATCCTTACAGTTTTAATTGACATAAATGATAAAATCACAGATATTTTTAAAGTGTGTTGGTCTGTGGGTGTTAAAGAATTTATGCTCCTTTAAAAAGAATTCAATCATAGAATCATTAAGGTTGGAAAAGACCTCAAAGATCATTGAGTCCAACCATTAACCCAGCACTGCCAAGCCCACACTGAACTGTGTCCCCAAGTGCCACATCCACATGTATTTTGAATACTTACGCGTAATTTTAAAAAGTGGAGAAGAAGGAGAAAGAAAATAAGAGGAAAAAAGGGAAAAATTAAAGGGAAAAGAAAAAAAAAAAAGGAAAGGAAAAGCAAAAGCAAACAATGAAAGTGAAAAAATTTGGAAAAGGAAAATGTTAAAGAAAAAGGTAAAAAAAGGAAGAAAAAGGAAAAGAAAAGAAAAAGAAAAAGAAAAAGAAAAAGAAAAAGAAAAAGAAAAAGAAAAAGAAAAAGAAAAAGAAAAAGAAAAAGAAAAAGGAAAAAGGGAAATTAAATCTCAGGGGGTTAAGTTTGACCTTCAAGCACTACAGCTCCGTTTGAAACACCTTCTGCTTCAAAATATTAGCTTTGAATTAATGCTTGACAACTCCAGCTCCTGTAGCAGCACAGCAAAACTCATTCACAGGCACTGTTTGAGAAACCCAATTTTATTTAATGTATTTGCCTGCTTATAGTAAAAAAAAAATTAAAAAATCATTACTTTGTGCTCCCCAGCTATAAAAGCAAGCAGACAGCTCCGCTCTGACAAGTTCAAATTAGTGGATGGTTTCTCCCACTTGGGAGGCTGCAGCCCTGGCCTGTGGTCAGAGATAATTTTTCAGTAAACCTGTACCTAAAGTGATGAAGAGAAACCTCCCAATTTCCTTATTCACAGGTAAGCTGGTAGCAAAGCAGGGTTGCTTTTTTGCCCATGCACAAAGCTGTGATGAAGGGAAGGTGGCACCGGATAGGGAAGGGAAGAGGTCAGGGATGAGGAGTCCTCAGCTGGGGAGAGTGGAACCAGGCTCACCCCCCTGGCTGCATGTAAATGCTACAGAGTCTGTTAGTCCACATCTCCTAAATAATTTTTGGAAGATTCCCAATAAACATGACGAAATATGGTTCACTGCAACAGGAAGAAGGAAAAGGTAAATATATCCTTAACTCAGCAATAACTATCAAGTGCCAGAAACTCACCCCACTATCTTTTCAATCCCTTGACTTCCTTCTCCTGGTTTCTCATTTTTTGACTAATTGTTTCCCCTATTCGAGATTTTTTTTTTTTTAAGAAAATACCAATCTCTCAAAGATCTAAGTCACTTCAGAGACTTCTTCATTTTTTGAAAAATTATTATTATGGAAAGAACTTGTTATGGAATCTGCTTTAGTGGTAGACATGGTAGTGACAGGCAAATGGTTGGATTCCATTTTTTTGGAGCTCTTTTACAGCTTAAATGGTTCTGTGATTCTGTGGTGGTGCAGACTAAGTTTTTTAGTAAAGGGCCAATCACTTTAGCTCCTGCTAGAAATTTTCAATTTTCTGGGAAAAATGTACAAATAAATGTGGCAGTTTAAGCAAGAGGTGTGGGACGTAAGGCATTGCTGGGAAGTGTGAGCTTTTCTCAATTATCCTCTTTAAGGATCCAGGAAAATTGTGCAGTGAGCAAAGATGTATGTTATGCAAGATCAGATAAAGAGACAAAAGATCACAGGACAACGATCAAGCAGTTAATATAAAATTATGGAAGATGCATGTGGACACAAGTCTCGTGGTGGGACACATGCAGCTGAAGGTTGATTTGCTGCTCCACAAAGAAGAGCAAGCCAAGCCCAGTGTTGTCACAGTGACAGCTTGGATCACCACAATAGTTTTCCAAAGCCTATCACCTCTTCTTTTATTTTCTTTAGTTTATGAAAGACTATGCCAGCCTTTGAGGATCAAATTGGTGAACTCTAGAGATAAAAACTGTTCTCCAAAGTGTGAGATAAAAGCAGCAGTTTTCTGCACTGGCAGGAAAACTCTAAAGAAGCTCAGAGAGTGGTTTATCTGAGATAAGTGTATAATGGAATCATAGAATCATAGAATGCTTTGGAAGGGACCTTAAAAACCCTCCAGTTCCATCCCCCTGCCATGGGCAGGGACACCTTCCACTATCCCAGGCTGCTCCAAGCCACATCCAACCTGGCCTTGAACACCTCCAGGTGTTCAAGCAGCCACAGCTTCTCTGGGAAACCTGTGCCAGGGCCTCACCACCCTCTGAGTAAATAATTTATTCCTAATATCTCACTTAACCCTGCCCTCTGAGAGTTTGAAGCCATTCCCCCTTGAACTATCATAACATGCCCTTGTCAAAAGTCCCTCTCTTGAGCCTCTTGCAGCCCTTCTCTCATGGTCAGCTGGGAAAGTCAGTGTGGAATGGTCATGATTTAAATTAGCCTGTGTGCTGTTATGGAGAAGGAGTTTCACTTTAACAGGCTGTTATACAGTGATAGTTCAGCAAAATAGTTCACAGAATCTCACCAGAGAGGGAAGACTGAGTAGCCGCTCATTTGGGGTTTGCAGTGAGTTCACATTAAACACACAATTCTCTGGGAAGTGGATAAATTTATCCAATTTATCCAATTCTTTCTTTGAATGTCATAAATTGAACTACTGTTTTCAAGCCTTACAGAAGAAAGAGTAAGAATTATTTCATGGTGGATGACTACACAGCTCACTGATTGCACAACAATTTGGAAAGTTTGGGTTCAAATATCTGTAGGTGAAAGATGATAATAAGTCATCAATTTTTTTCTTGTTTCTACTCAAACATACAATGGGACAGTCTCATATTTATTGCAAGCAAGCTAGTCTTACTCTGAGCACTAGAAGGAACACTTTTGCATTCTCTTTTCAACAAAGGCTCAAGTTGGGGGTCGGTTCTTGTTTTATACAAGCCCTGTGATAGAAACACATAATATTGTATTATCAAGAAAAGAAACACTAATGTTTGGTGACATTCCTTTGACAAGTTGTCATGTCTCAATCTAAATTAAAACCACATCTGACACACCAAAAGCCTTGTCTTGATCTGTCTTGTTTGGATAGTGCCAGTTCATGATATGACCTGAAATCCATTCCTTGAGGTCATTTAGACAGACTCATTGAAACAATATATACTGGCTTCATATATTGGCTGCTGGTCAATGAAAACTCTGTCTAATGTGACACTGGAGACTCTGTCCCTGCCTGAAAGGAGTAAATGGATTTGATTTGGGGGAGGGAGGGAAGAGAGCAGAAAGTCTCTCAAAGGGAAAGTGCAGTAATATGGCCCTACCTCACATGAACAGTCCCTGTGGATCACCTGCCTCTCTCACATGGATGAGCATGGATGAGGATAACTCCAAGTAAAAGAGAACTTGACTTGTAAGAAATGAATCTTGGGTTTCCTCCTTGGTTTTACTACAGTGTCACCTTGGGAAAAGGCCTAACAACAGTTAAGCTTTTCTTTTTCCAGGTGGAAGAAGTGGGACATTCCTGTTTCAGTGGATCCACAGATAAAAACTACAGTATAGCGACTATCTCAAGAGCTCTAGGAGAAATATTAAGCAAAAGCTAATCCCTAGACCTCATTTTCAATTCATCTTTCCCTGCATACTCTGAGGTCTACTGCAAGTTAACTCACACTAGTTTGTATCCCCTTGGATAACCAGCCTGGCTTAGGGAAAGAACAATTATGTCCATACCAGTAAATTCAACATGCCTGAATTAAATTCTCCATGGCCAAGGCCACCTGGCACAGGATGGACTACATCCATGCTCTTGAATTCCCTTAGCTCCTTGATCACATGGATGCTGCATCTGTAGGGGCTTTTGGCAGGGGTATTTGTCTTTTTCTCATTTCCGAAGGGATTGGGTGAGAGTGAAAGTCATAGAGACAAATAGCTTCCTATTCACACAGTTAAATGATATCAATCATAAAGTTTCAATGCTTAGGAATATTTCCTGGAGCTTTTTAGTTTATGAGGATGGATACCAGCATCCTCTTATCCAAGTGTTTTGCCAAGGAGAGCACAAGGATGCAGTCAGGGAGAGAAAGGGAGACTCTAATCCTTTGAATAAAGCCTGTGCCTGTGACCGTAGTTGGTCATTATTTTCCTTTCCCTTGAATTCTTCCTGCCTTGTCTCTGTCCTACTCATCTCACCAAGCTGCTGAAGTCCACTTTCATGTTTGGATCCCACTGGGATAAGAATGAAGAATTCACAGGATGCCACTTTCTAATCCACTCTCATTACATGAAAGCCCTTGGAAAGGCATTAACATTTTCCTCTGTTTTCTGTTTAGTGTCTTGATTAAAGTTCCTAAAGACATTTATCTACACCTGATCAGAAGCACTGAATGTTGGAAACTCCATCCCTTGCCCTGGAAATGTGTTCCAGTTCTACATTTCCCTCACAGTTTAAAATGTGTATCTAATTCTTCATTCCAATTTCTCTGCTTCCAGCTTTCAGCCACTGGATTTTGTTATGCCTTTACCTGCCTGATTAAACAGCCTGTTAGTTCAGGGTAGTTTCTACTTGAAAAAGTAGTGCTGCTGTGTCTTCATTTTCTTTTAGATAAGTCTGGGCTCTTCAAGTCTCTGATGATAAGATGTTTTCTCCCACCTATCTGGGAGCAATTTTCCAACTTATTTTACTGCCATTAAGGATATGAGAACACGGGTATTGTAGACCCTTTTACTCCTTCCTTACTATTTCCCTGTGGTGGTAGGCAGTATCCAGTAGGCATATTAACCTTTCTAAACCTGGAACTCCCTCAAAAATATCACTGACCTGATATTGCCTCCTGTTATTCCCTTCTATTAAGATTCCAGTCCACTGTAGTCTGGAATAGTAAAATAAGCAGTGGCAGAGCATGGTCATGGTCTCTTAAACTCTTCCAGGGAGTCACAGAACCATGGAATTAATTGGGTTGCAAGATTCTTAAGGATCATCCAGTTCCACCCCCTGTCATGGAAATTCAACAGCTATGCATATTGAAAGAAAAAAAAAAATATTTTAAACTAACCAAGACACGAGGGTCAGACACCTGTTGTACCTGTTCATCATATCAGCCTCCTGTGAGGAGATGGAATGGAGTGGATGTTGTCACAGATGCTGCACTGCTTCCACATGGAACACAAGCTGCTTTGAGGGATTTGCACCTGAGAGCCAAAGCATGTTGTTGTTTGGGGGAAGCGGGGAAGAGATTTCAGTTCTCACATTTCCACCTTCAATGCTTCACACATCTCCAGCACCTATTTTCAAGACTGTTTTCAATGAAAGGAGGGTGGATCTTGTTATGGTAAAGTCAAACTTTCTTCTATCATGTTTTTGCCAGAGATTATTTCAAATGTTTGTGCGTTTCACTGTGAAAAAACCCCTGAATTCCTGCAGTGATTTCTATCATGATTTGGGTCACAACAAAAAAGATAACTTTAGACTCCTTTCC
The DNA here is from genome assembly GCF_024509145.1 of Vidua macroura. Classification (NCBI taxonomy): domain Eukaryota; kingdom Metazoa; phylum Chordata; class Aves; order Passeriformes; family Viduidae; genus Vidua; species Vidua macroura. The sequence continues at coordinate 278,589 of NW_026530545.1, forward strand.
TTGCACACATTTTCTGCAGGCACAGGAACTTTTGGCACTGATTTGTCTCATTGACTTCAATGGCTGAGCCATTCCTCCCAAAAGCAATCCAGATTTCCATCTGTGAATTACTTCCATAAAGTCAGGACATGTTATTTTATGCAAAGGCTTTCCTGGAATCCCCCCCTGGAGCTCCTAGCACTTGTCCTCCACAAGCCCCTCATCTAAGGGTAGCAGAAGAAGTTTGGCTGAATCAAAAGGGGTTACTTGAAGCATGTGAAGATTTCCAAAGGGGTAGAGCTGAGATTCTGGGTGTGGCATCTCCTCCTCAGACCAGGAACAAGATGCTTAGCAGGAATTCAGAATGGAACTTTACAACCAGGTGATTATCTAAGAGAAAAGCCTCTCTCTTAGCCAGTCCCTGACTTGCAGGAGATACCAGGGTGGTAGTCACCCTTTACATACATGGAGTAAGTATGAGATGTGATATTTAAGCTGAAGGAGGGCAGGTTTAGATTAGATATTGGGAAGGAATTCTTCCCTCTGAGGGTGGTGAGGCCCTGACAAAGGTTGCCCAGAGAAGCTGTGGATACTCCATTCCTGAAAGTGTCCAAGGCCAGGCTGGATGGGGCTTGGAGCAGCCTGGGATCGTGGAACCCCCCTTCCACTCATGGCAGGGGGTTGGAACCGGATGGTCCCTTCCAACCCAAACCATTCTATTTCAAAGGCTGAGGTAGACTGAATCCCCTCTCAGTTTAGTTACTAAATCTGATGCAATATTTGTAACTCCTGCAGCCTCACAAAGGCACAAGTTGATTTGAAATGGTGTCACATGTCCTTAACAATTTTCATGTTCAGTGAATCAATAAAGACCACGTCTTGTGTTTGGTTCCTCCTTGTGTGGCATCAGTCTGAACTATGCAGAAACCCAGACTTGAGCTATTATCAATATTCTTACATCTATAGATCTTTGGAGCTTGAGACAGCCTTCAATTATCTGACAAAAGGAGCTATGAATAAATGGAAAACACTAATTTTTCTTCATTTGCATGAAGAAAAAGAGGTAGAAGGTTCAAGAGTGTTAAGCTCTCCAAAGACAGCGCCTACTGTGCTTTTCTTGTCTTAGAAACAAACATTTTTAACTGTGTAGTCAATATCTAACTGAAGTACAATTGGATAAAGCTCTGGATATTATATGATTTTATGAAATTCTTATGAACTTTGTACTTATTTAGAGACAGTTTAATGAGCCAAACCATTTCATTATCACCTTCACTTAGCCAGTCACAAACACGAATTTCTGTGTTGTGTGCAAGAGCTGCAGATTCTGTGAGCAATACAACTGTAAACAGCACTAAAAGTAAGCATGAATGATTAGCTGCTGTGTGGGAAATTTAATTTGAACAGTTTTGACAGGTTGTGTTGCTTGGGTTGAACTTGAAATAACATCTTGACATATCAGTGGTTCTTGTGCTTTTCCAGGCTGAGTTGTTCCTTAAGGTGTTGAGTCATATAACTTGATGATGGAGTGTCAAACATAATGTGTTAAACCTGAAGAAAGGAAATAACACGTACCATGATGATCAGCACATGTTAAAATATGTTTTACTGTTTCTAATTAAAAAGAGTAGATTTTCAGTTATTTCAGTTCAATCTATAGCAGCAGATTTGAAATATCTCCGCAAAACAAAAGGTACAGACTGTTTTAAATGGATGGGAAAAAAACAGATTAAGATATTTCCATTTAAATTAAACAATAGTTTATGGTTTGGGGATAAATAGTTTAATGTGTTTCTGTGAGGCTAAGGATACCCTCAAATGAATTTCAAGCCAAAATATCAGCACCAAAAATGCTGAGCAGAATAAAGCCCACTAAAAAGCATCCACTGGGAAGTATGTGATGTCAAGTGGCTTAGTGGTATTTGCATGCAAGGAGATGGCAGCTGTATAAGTGAGAGATAACAGAAGAGTTGAGATGGAAAGCAAAATTTATCATAACATGTCTAGTGATGATTAAAAGCCTGTGCTTATTAGTTGCATAAAATGTATTACTAAATCATTTTTGGAACATATAATTTTCCAATTATTTATGCATCACAGTAATTAATGATAGGAGGGACAGAGTCAATGATTCACTGTGTAATACATATGGTAGTTACCTGGGGAGGAAAAAATTACAGTGCTACCAATTATTTGCTTTAATGTTTTTGTAATTATGCCCTACACCCAAGTTGAAAATTTCTTTAATTCTTTTTTAAACCCTTCATTCCCAACAATGAAAATGCTTTCTTTTTAGCCTTCAATTAAGTCTAATTTTTAAACTGCCATCCAAGAAATATACAATTCCATAAATGCCTTGTTCCTTTTTATATTTTGCTGGCAATAGTCTTCAAGTATGAAATCTTGCCCTTCAAGCATCTTATTGACGAACTAATTTAGTCACTCTGAAGGATGATTTCTGTTTAATACTCGTGGCTTGGATTTATGTGATCTCAGGTTTTTTCTACTTTAGTCTTAACTTTTTAAATGCAGGAAAATGAACCAAGGCTCTTGCTGTTTTTCACCACGTAGGACTATGTTCCTGTGTGTGGGAAGGGAAGAGGAATCCTGCTTTCAGCAGAGTCATAAAAACATAGAATCACAGATTGTTTTGGGTTTGAAGGGACAATAAAGATCATCTCATTCCAACTTCCTGCCATGGGTAAGGGCACCTTCCTCTAACCCAGGTTGCTCCAAGCTCTGTCCAGCTTGGCCTTGAAGACTTCCAGGGATGGGGCATCAAACAATGAGTCAAATCCCTCCAATATTGTCTATTCTGCCTTTTGGAAGTGCTGGCACTGAGATAAAATTGCACCATTCCTAAATGTTTGAGTGGCATGGCATGGGGTTTTTTCACCTTCAATGATATCAGCTTGTGAAACATCTCTCAGATGCTGTTCATGACCTAGCACTAGGGATTACTCCCAGAAAACAGTCTAGATGCATCCATCCAGTTTTGGGAAAATAAGCAAAAATTATGTACATGAAAACTCTTTTGTGCCGATTTTCACCAGGAACAGAGCAATCCCAGGATTTGGGTGGATACTTTAAACTTAGCTATTACCACCCTTGACCTAACCACACCAGAAAACCACACTTGATTTGAACAGAAAGATCAGAAGTCCTGCAACTTCCCGTACTTAATCCCATTTCCACCTGGGACCCCCTGAATGCTCCATGCTGTCACACAGCACATCTGGAGGGATCTTTTCTCTTCCTGCTCCTACTCAAAACAGAAGTCAGATCAATTTTTTCAAAAGACCAGGCTGCATTTTCCACATAACTGTTGGCATTTGGCGATGACATGATTTCCAGGGACTATACTGAAATTTAGTGACCTGATATGAACTTTTCCCTTGCTAGGAACTGTGTGCTAACAACCTCAGTTTGCTGACAGCTATGACAGACAGAAGTCTTCTATTTTCTGTGGGCTGGGCATGATGTTCCCAATTGATGCAACTCCCACAGGACAAGAGAATGCATTTCCTTTGAGCCACAACCAAAAGCCTTTCCCAGAGTAGGTTTAGTAGTGTTGAAAGGATTTATTTAATTATTTTCCTTTGAATAAATGAGCTTGGAGGGTTAGACTTTTCTGTGAAGAAGATATAAAAAAAATTTAAAAATAAAAAGTGTAGCACATTTTGGCAGATTATGTGGGTGGTATATGAATCAATAAAGCTTCCAGCTATGCAAAGCCTTTGGGTGCATTGTGATGTTTGTTTGTTTTTTATTTATTCCAAACAGATATAAATATGAATAGTTTGGTGGGTTTTTATATCTGCCAAGAAATGAGAACGTAACCCTCCCCCTACCCTTCATTCCTCCCTGTTGTAAGTATACCCATAATAAGCGTTTATTTATCGCAAACATCCATAAGGGAAAACCACTGATGATAATGACAGAAAAATATTCTTGAGAAGCTTCCCTAAATGTCTGCTCAGACATGTGAATGGGATATATTCTGGAGATTAGATAGCTGTGTCCTTAGCTGAGTCTGCTGTTGGGCTAAGGACAGTTTGGTGGAGGCAATGACGAAGTCAGTAGAAGCCTTAAATGATCCCAAGTAATCCAACACCTTCTGGGTTGCTGGCATAATCCTGATTTTGGGTAATAAGACCTTGTCCATGTTTTAAATTGTCTGTGGCAAGAACAGTTTCAGGGTGGATTTTTCTCTTCATTTTTACCTAAGCTATTTAGTGTGCTTATTTTGGCCAGAGCGGATTTCTGGATCTGGCCTACACGGAGCTGTCCCAGTGCTTCTGCCTTGAGGCTTTAAATACCAAAGGTACCAAAAAGTGTCTGTGCTGGCCAAAATCTGTCATGGGAAAAAAAAGATGTGCCACTAATTCTCACAGATTTTTTCAGGTCTGCTGTAGTGCATATTTGAAAACAAGAGCTCCAGGTAAGAACAGACTAGAATAGAACAGAATAGAACGATTTCAGTTGGAAAGGATCTACTACGATCATCTGGTCCAATTGCCTGACCAGTTCAAGGCTGACCAAGACATATTGTTAAGGCACTGTCCAAATGTCTCTTAAATGCTGGCAGGCCTTGGACATCAACCCCCTCCCTAGAAAGTGTTTGAGCAGCCTCTTGGCCATGAAAAACCTCCCAGTGCTCATTCTAAACCTCTCCTGGTACAGCTTTGAACCTGTGTCTTATCACTGCATACCACACAGAAAAGATCAGCACTGACTTCTCCACTTCCCCTCCTCAGGAAGCTGTGGAGACCAAAGAGGGAAACCCTTGCTCCTACATTTCATAAGAATATGAATAGGAGGAAAAAACCATAGTAGCCATTGTTTTCCAAGAACGTTGCTAGGAACTTTTCATTCTGCAAGGATACATCCATGGAGAAGAATGCAGACAGGACCCACGCAGTAACCAAAATGTGGTGGATATCTCACCTAGAAAGGAGTTCAAGGCTCATGTCCATTTCAGTGATGAACACTTGCATTTCAACAGCCTTCTCAAAAAGGCTGGAAATGTTATTGTTGCAACATCGAGATTCTTTAAAGATCTTGTCTTCCAACCAGATATTGCCCACTTTCAATATTTTACATTTTTGTCCACTCTGGGAATGCAACAGATCTGGAGCCGGAATAATAGACCATTTAGATTCAGAAAGAGATTTAGATTCAGAAAGCAAAGCGGACCTGTACAGTCCCTGATGGTCAGTTTGGGCAGCAGCCACTACTAAATTGACACTGCCCAAACTGAAAGGGCAGTTCATGGGACTCAAAACTGGACAAAATGGATGACATTTACTTTCTTTGCAATGACAGAAATTAGACTAATCATCATAATGGTCCCCTTTGATGTAAAATATCTAAGAGCTGCCTATAATTGGGAGATAATTGGAACTGGCTGGTGGAAATTAATCAATTTTATATGTAGAGGTCGATGATGAAAGATTTGGAAATAAGACAATCCTTATGTGTCATGAAGCAGCAAAGTCCTGGAGGGTTGAATGTCAAAGTGAAAATCATCAGAGTGAAACTGGAAGTCTGTGATGCAGCTGTTGATATCCAGAGTGACTTCCTGGATTTCCATTGAGTCAAAGGAGAAAAACTGGTTGAGGGTGAAAATTATGTCTAAAAATTATGTCTAAAATGTGATCTAAAATCAATCACATTACTTTCATTTTAGTAGTTTCACTTCCTGAGAACCAAAGCTGAGTGAAGAAGACAATGGCAATGAGATCTTGAAAGTGGTGGAAAGTGAACCTCATCCTGTGTTTCTGGTTTTTGACTTGGATTTTTGAAGAATGTTACAGAAGCCTTACAACTTTTGGCTGTGTGGCTGCAGTAAATTGACATAAGCCTGGATGATCTGGTGGGAAAGAAATCTAGGATGCAGCCAGAAACTATGGATATTTGTCCGGTGATTTTTTTTTTCCAGTTTATTAGCATTGAGGTCTTGAAGAAAGCGTACAACTGGAGATAATATCAGCAAGGGCAATTGGTGGAGAGTCTGCCTACAGTTTATGAAGTCAGATTTAGAAGGTTATATGTAGCAAGGGTGGACACAGTTAGACTGTGCCAGCTGGCCTAGAACAGAGTCATAGAATGGTTTGGGTTGGAAGGGGCCTTATAAACCATCCATTTCCAGCCCCCTTCCATGGGCTGGGACACCTTGCACTAGCCCAGGTTGCTCCAAGCCCCATCCAAGCTGGCCTTGAACACTTCCAGGGATGGGGCAGTCACAGCTTCTTTGAGCAACCTGTGCCAGGGCCTCCCCACCCTCACAGGGAAGATTTTCTTTCTGATACCCAGTTTAAATCTCCCTCTTGCAGTTTAAGGACATTCCCTTTTCCTGTTACTACATATCCTTGCTAAAAGTCCCTCTCTGGCTCTCTTGCAGCCCTTCTAGGCTCAAAGCCCTTGGAAGGCTGCTAAGGAAGCCAAGAAGACAAGAAATTGTAGCAGGATTCAATGGGTTGGCAAAGACGCAGAATTTGTGCTTTTTTATGGTGAACATTCTTACTTCCCCTTAACATTGGGACAGAATCCTCATTTACTTAGGAAGTTCTGGTAGCTCAGCTTTTAATTTCTCTGTCTTGGAGATACACAGATATTTTTTTCCAAACCTGATCCTAAGTGATTTGACCAACATAAAAAAATTTTAGAAACTGGACATGCCATTACACCTGTTATTACCTTGTACTACTTTTCTACCCAAGGTTATTGCATAACTGCTTCTATCCTATATTAGTTCATTTTTATGCCTTTTGTTTCCACCTCTCCTCCTTCCTTCTCCTCTCCAGCAACCCTCACAATACCTTCTCCTGCTTTTGTCAGCTCACAGCATTGCACTGTTATTAATGTCTCCTCTCATTCCCAGCCCTTTCTGCAGCTCTTTCCTGTTGTTGCCTCCAGTGACATGCAATGATGATAATGGGATCCAGTGCCATTGGCATGCTACCCCAAAGCCCTGCAAGGACTAGTTCAGAGGTACAGAATTGTTTAAAAAGCCAGGAGCTTCTCTACCCAAGGGGAAGAAAAAGTGATTGCTTGCTGCGTCAGGAGCTGAATGCTCCTTGCCACTTCCTAGCAGAGCAGTTTAGAATCAAGCTCCACTGGATGATAATTGTTTTAACTACCATTGTGGTTCTCTTTTATCCAGGGGCATGGCTGGGGAGGATGGGTGAAGTTGTGCAACTGATGTCTGCCTAATTTGGAGGGTATTCCTAATTGATTGGGATAGATCACCCTGCCCTCCCTTCTCTCCCCTCCCCCCACGGAGATGCCGTTTGAGCCTTCACTTTACAGCTTTTCCAAAGAAGTTTATGCTTTCTTTACACACAGTCTGCATAAAAACAAAGTGGGCCAATGCAAATATCATCTGAAGACAGCCAAGATTAGAAACTACCTCATTTTGTTACCAGGAAGGCCATAAAAAATCAGTAAACCACGCTTTTTATAATGCAGAGCTTTGTAACAAATGCAGCCCAGCTGACAAAGTCTTTACAGAGGGAAGATTAGTGGTAAGAATGGCCATTCAGCTTCTTTGAGTAGAAATGTTGTGTAATAATCAGATTCCCTACTTTAGATGTTTACAAAGGCTGCTCAGGTAGCCCATAAACACAGACTCAATGAAAGGAAGGATGTGCACTCTCTGAAGAGCAAACCACAGTCCCTGAATGAGCTCTGCATGTTTTTCTGCACTGACTCAACTGGGATGATAGAAACTTCAGTGATCACAGAATCACAAAACTATTTGGGTTGGAAGGCACCTTAAAGCTCATCCAGTTCCACGCCTGCCATGGGCAGGGACACCTTCCACAATCCCAGGTTGCTCCAAGGTCCATCCAACCTGGCCTTGGACACTTCCAGGAATAGGAACACTTTGCCCTACTTGAGCTGGGAACCAGCTAGACCTGGTTAAGAGCCAGCAGGAGGGACCACGGCAAGCCTAAATGGGGCATTGCTGTTGAGCTGGGAGCCTCAGCTATATGCAGTTGGGAAGATGTTCTGCTGTGATCCAAAACCATGAATCTACACCTTTTCCCTTTTAGTCTCTGTCTTAAATTAAAACCAGACTTCCTTTGCACAGGGAATTGAAGGGTTTGACTCCTTCATTTCCATGTTTCTGATATGCTTTGCCTCCGGAAGTCATCAATAAACTGTTTCAACTGAGTTACTGGGCATTAATGAGAACAATAAATTTCCACACATTAGATCACTAATTGTATCAATAGATGTACTCTACCATTGAGACCAACAATTTTCACCTCATGGCCAACTTTAGTTTCTTTCCAATTTACTTCGTTTTATGCAGAATTCTTAGTTGTTCATTGAGACATACTCAGACTTGAGCTCTGAAAACCCCCAAAAAGCATTAAAGGATTCAATGCTTCCACTATCACTTGGGCTCTGTACCCCTGTTTTATCCGTGAGAAGTCCTTTTGGACTGATAATCTATTCATTGTGTCCTGCAGCATCATTCCCTGCTTCTCTTAAGAGTTCATCTAATCTAGTGCTGCTGTTGTCAATTAATGATTTTGAACATTGTCGGCTGGTGCTTACAGATTCACTGAGATTATGGATTTTATTCCATTTCTTTCATATTTTCGAAAATGTAAGTATTTTCCTTGATTTTTTTTTTTCATTGAAAACATATACAACTCCTTATGCTGTGCTTGCAGAATTGTGGCTTAGATCTGAAATGAGACAGGCAATAGAGTTCATTTTTCCTGTAGACTTCAGATTTTTTATCAAGTCAATGATATAAAAAGACAAGTTCCTAGAGGAAGTCAGGAGTTTCCTCATTAAATCATTATATGTAGACAAATTTTTATTTTGTCAAAATTAATTTTGTCAGGTAATGTATTCACCTGTTCTTATAGAAGCTGCAGAAGCAGTTTCTTGCATCAGGAAAAGAATTGCTGATCACTTACTTTGAAAGATCTTTTGGCTGGTGCTTGGGGCATTCGTGTGTGATGTGAAAAAATGCAGAAAAAAATCCCTAGTCTGCATGAAAGACAGCACTAACCTGAATCTTAATCTCTCCCACCACAGCTATCCGGGACTCACAGCGTTCATACTCTTTATTAGTTAGAAAATAATTTTTTTTTTCCTACACGGCTAATGCCAACTATTCTAATAGCCTGAGGAATTTTATTTATTTTCCTCCAGGATCCTATCACAGTGTGATATCTTCTCCAAATTTTGGCAGGCAGGCAGGCAGGCAGCCAGAATAACCATGATGATATCAGATGATAAAATAAATACCCTTTCATTTAGTCTGAGAATCTTAACACTCTTTTTGTACTGTCTGAGTCAAAATCTTGGTTTGTACCTTCTGGTTTTTGGTGGAGTATAGTAACCACACTACAGGTTCTCATCTGAATTCTGCTCCTGAGAGGTTGGTCAGAGGAACAAGCTGATGGTTGTCAATGCAGGCTGGAGTTTTGAGACATCTCTAGCTACCCTGTCATTCTTGTGCTACCTGTTTAAGGCAGCTCAGCCCCCTGTGAGCATCACTGAGCTCACCTTATTTGGCAAGTTACTCTTCTTTTCATGCAGAGAATGATTTAAGGACACCAAATCCTACACCAAGCAAAGAAGATATACTACAGCCAAAAATTAATAATAGAGAAGGTTCGGGAAAATCATACACATGCAAAACTTAAAGCTCAGCCTTGAGTCTTGGGTCAAGAAAATGCCACTGTATGTGTAATCTAAGGCCACCAATGCAATGTCCTCACATAATTCAGCACAGGAGCCATTCTTTGATAGTAAACTGATCCAACCAAGTGGGAGTGCCTCATCCATCTGGATATTTCTTTACGACTTTAAAAAAATAGAAGAACAAATGCATTTGGAGAAGAGTGGGGACTTGTGAGGGATCAGTTTAAAAGAAGGGATTAAAAGCACTTCATACAGCCCTGAGGGGAAGCAATAGTCTACAGGCATTGGAAGATTGCAAGCTCTAAATATTGAAAACAAACATGTGAGGTACTAGGAGACGGTTTAGTTGGATCCCCTTTTCCCATGTGAAATTGTGGGTGAATTTCTAGATAAACTTGTTTTGAGGGTGAGCTATTTGCTTAGAATAGTGTTGTGAACAAGTGTGTGGGAATTTAAAAAATGCTAGGATGGTGCCTAGAAAAATAAGTGTGAATTGACTGTAGGATGTATCTCTATCCAGGCTTGGAGATAGTTTATCATAATCAGCTTTTCCATCCATAACTCAGAGGATATTTTGCAATATTAAAAGCAGAAACTTCTGGTCACTTGACTATTGGTGTCTTACAGCTGTAAGGATGTGAATGGTAGGTGTTAAAATCAGCCACAGGAGGGCTCTTGCTTTATTTCCCTGCAAGCCTTTAAACATACTGAGGATAATAAAGGAAGAAGCCTATTCAAGCAAGGATAGACAGAGGCTGAAAAGATCAAGTCAATCTGTGCTCGAGCTCCTGTCAGAATGGACAGGAAAGGAATGCTCTTATTCATTAATAGTTCACTGTGCATTTCAGTTTGCTTCCTTGTAGAAGCAAAAGTAATTTCCCCTTCTATGATTATAGCTCGATGTCATGCTCCTCCAGTAACAGTTTCAGTGTGTACAGTGGAGGTCTGGATAGGAGGACTGAGAGAAAGATGGAGTTTCCAAGGCAGTGCTAAGCATCTGCTCCAGATCATCTAAATTTGGTGCTGTTCTATTCATTGCTGAAGCGCTTTTTCTCATTTTTGTTTGTATTGCCTCCACTGTGGCTTGAGGACCATCAGTCAGTGCTATAATGATTTCAAAGAGTCATAGAATGGCTTGGGTTTGAAAAGTCCTTAAAATTCACCTCATTCCAACCCCTCTGCCATGGGTGGGTACAACTTCCACTAACACAGGTTGTTCCAAGCCCCATCCAGCCTGGCCTTGGACACTTCCAGGGATGGTGCAGCCACAGCTTCTCTGAGCAACATGTGCCAGGGCCTCCCCACCCTCACAGGGAAGAAGGAGTTCTCATTATTGTCAGACCAGTTGTAAAATACGGTCTTTTCTAAAGGAACAAACACCCTCAGTGGATCTGACTCAACGCATCTGTTTTCTTCTCTCCCTCTGGATATTCCCTCTTATCCTGTTAGATTTACTGGTGCTGGGAGGACCTTCCTACCAGTCCTGATCTCAGGCTTCCTCTTTGTTCAGGAGATACCAGTCAATCTTTCCAAGTGTACCGACATGAAGCAACTTTATCTTTTCTTTGAGGGCATCCCTATTAGAATTTACTGCCATTCCAGAAAAACCTCCCAGAAAAACCTCCCTGTTCTTTGCAAGCCCCTCAAAATCAATCATATCCAAGTGCAGGGGTCAAATTAATCCCTTTGTACTCAAGGAAGAGTTTTTCTTGCTCTGTTTTGCTTATGCTTTCCATATGAAGCATTTGGGGATAGAGTGGGTGTGTAGAGAATTGCTTTCTTCTTGCCATGATCCAGAGGAAAGATTTGGCACCCCTTTTTTTGACACCTTCACAGTAGTGTCAGGAAAGAAGTTTCCAACTACAGCTCTGAATGAAACAGTGTTGACAATTTACCTCTGATCTATTCTCCCTCATCTGAAGCATTATTTTTTGATCCACTAAATGGAAAGAGATAACTCATCTAACATAAGAATTGTTGCTTTGGCAGTCAACATCTATCCACACTCATAAAATATCTTCTCTTTCTAAGAATATGTAAGGAAATTCAAATCAATAAATTAATGGGTACCTCAAATATTGAAGAAATAGATTAATAAATAAAAAGATCAATAAATCCTTAGTTTTTAGTTGGGTGCCTCAATCTGTTCATGAAGTGATCAAACCACCCAGATATGTTTTTTTAATGGATTGAGGCAAAGGAGGACAACACACTCTTTACACATGAAATTGAATTTTTTTCTTTTTCCAGAATTTCTGCCCTTGCCTATCTTGGCAAACATCTTCTATTGCAAAGCTTGCTTTTGATAACATTTTTCCAAGGGAAAAGCATTTCATCAGGTAATGCACAACCAGCTCTTTAAGATACAGTTTCTCTGACTGAATCCTTCACAGAACACTAAATGCCATTTTTTCCTGGATTACTTATATTTTTAGAAGCATTTACCCCTTTGGGTGTTAAGATTCAAAGGAAAATCCATCCACAGGTGCCAGTGTCAGGGATGTGAACCGTGGGAGATGCTGTGCTGTTTGTACATCTGCACCTGGACTGTTTTGAAAACCATCCCCACCACTGCTGCCTCTGGCATTTATCCCCTTTCCAGGCCCATGATGGTTTTTTACAACCCCCTGAGGCCCAACATATCTGGCCATCAGGACAGCAAGTCACCAAGCAGCAATGAACAGCAACCATGTGCAGAGAATTCCTTCAGAGGCTCTCCCCCCCCTTCCAGATTTCTCTGCTCCTGAATGCTTGCTCTTTCATACTTCATTGGAGAATTTTGTTATCTCCGTGAGATGTGGCCGGGCTCAGCGCGGGAATGTCTGTGGCAGAACATCACCAGAACACACTGGGACAATTGCTAGGAATGGGGCTCTTCTTGGCCACAAGAAATGCAAATAAAGAAATAAATAGAAGAAATAAATAGAAAAAGGAGAGGTGGGAAAAGGAAAGTGGGGGAGAGAGGGGGGGAAAAAAAGACAGAGCTACTTTTTTTCCCCCCACATTTCTTCTCCGAAGGAAGCAGCAGTGTCTCCTTGCAGAACGACAACCCTCAGGATACAGCAGTTGTCTTCAAATCTGTGACCATAAAAAATCATTATCTCTGTGAAATACAGCAATTTGGGAGATAATCAAACAGTGACCAGGGGGCAGAGCTGCCAATCTGAAGGATTATGCTCTGTGCATGCTTGATTCTGTCTGACCTTCCTCCGAGCCAGCTGTCAGCTTGGCGAAAACGCACACGGATCGACTCAGGGCACATTCATTAGACTGTCTTCGGTGAAGAAGTCATTTGCATAAAACCCCAGCTTTCTTAATTAGTACTTCATTTTTCCCTTGACTTATTTTGTGGCTAAGTTCACTTGCCTTTTTTTTTTTTTTTTTAACTTGCCGAAAAATAAAATGGGGGAGGAGATTTCCCTTTTTTTTTTCTAATGTGGGGGCAGGAGGGAATACGACTTGCAAATTAACTCTGTGATAATTAGCCTATTAACATTTTCAGAGATGTAGGAGGTTTCCAAATGTTAAAAAAAAAAATGAGAAGGGGGAAAAAAAGTGTGCAGGGGAATACAGGAGTTGAAATTTATTATCTAAATTTCTGGACTTGCAATATTGAAATGTTGGGAAAGAAAAAAAGTCCATGTTGAAAAAATTTTCTCCTTTATTTACAATGATGCATACTCTTTCACATTTGCTTAGGAAAATGATACTTCATACTTTCCATGAAAAAAAAAAAGAAAATTTTCTGTGATGTTAGAAAAATAAAAATTTTTTCTTCTACTACATGTAATGAATTGTTTGGATTAAGAAAAAATTGACCACATAACTGCAGTTTATCTAGACTTCTCCTGTATGCACCAATAATGATGTTTACATCCCTTAAAAGATTTTAAAAAATAGTTGTGTCAAAATACAAATTGTTTTACGAATTTAAAGTATTCAGTTAAGATGCACCACACTTTACTGATTTAAGATTGTTCTGTGATTGCTGGTAACAAACAAGCAACAGGAATGATTGTCTTGCATTGCAAGGAGTGTTCAGAGGGAAGAGAGATGCCAAATTAGTGCAGACATTATCAAATTTGCTCTTCAGTTCAAAGTGGATGCTAATGATGCTTGTTCTCTGTTTGATATTCTGCTCCTGCCTGATGTAGGAAGGTGTTTCTGAGTGCTCCTAAGTTTAATCACAAACTAGTCCAACTTACATTTCAGTACTGCTGTCAGAGCTTAATTATTGCACAAGGGGAGGGAAATCTTGAAGTCCAAGCAACACCCCTGTTACTCACTGACAAATCATAAAATAACAGAGGTAATAGGAATACACATCCTAGCACGCTGCTTTTGTGGCAGAATTCTGTTTGAAATGGTGAAAAAGCAGTAAAACCTGCTGCCAGAATTTGTAGTTTCCCTTCCATCATGCGAGAGAACAAAAATGTAATTGGGAGCATCTTTATTTCAGACATATATCACAGCTCTCGTATGGTTTTTTTTCATTTAAAAATTTGGTTTTCCAGTATAGGACTTGCACAGAGTTTCAAGACAGGAAAGGTAGCTGCTGTCAAGATATTGAACATCCCTAAATTTGAAGAATCAGGACCAGCCTTTGGAAGACAAAAAAATTCAGGTGTTTATTAGTGAAATGAATAGTGCCAGGACCTGTTCTCAGGTCCTTGGGGCAGGAGGCTCAGACTGGTTGGTGTGTAACAGTGAATTCCCTCAGCCTCCAAAACACCATGAATGCATCCAGACTGCTCAAAAGGAATTGTTCTTGGCCCACACCAAGACCCCAGATATTCAGTGAAATCATCTGAGGTAGCATTAGTTGGCCTGGAAACCACGCTGAAAATTATTCTGGATATAGAACAGTATCAACGGCCACAGTTTAGTGCCTGTGTCCACTTCCAGCAGGGCTTCATTTACTCAGGCAGCTGCACCCTCCGCTGTTTCCATTTGGGAATTAAAACTAGTTCTGAGGTCCATTTCAGATTTTGTTCACTTGGGTGTTACAAGCAAGATACTTAAGTAAGTACCTTGAAAACCTGTATATGTGTATTTATAATATTAAAGAGGAAGGTTAATGAAATATCCTGGAGACTGTGTATGTACACTTTTAATAGACAGAATGAACACAACAACATGTCAAGCTCTTGCTTTTGTGAGTTATAGATTGGTATAAATTAATTAACAGAAGTGAACTGCTTCCAAATTTCAACCGCAATGGCCTGTGCCAACGGACTTCCACAGCACTGAACACAACTTTTATTTCCTGTCTGATGTCTAATAAAAGTATTCCAAGTGCCCCAAGAGCAGCTGTAGATATGGAAGTCAAATGCAAAGAGCACAGAAGTCAATAGAAAGATTCTAAGGTTTACTCCAGCCTTTCTTGCACTTTCTACCAATTATATCTGGAAGCTTAGGGGGGCCTGTCAGAAAAAGATCTAATCTTCAAAGATTTTTATTTTTTATGTGTAGACTAAAGACAAGATACTGAATACTAGAAACTGCTCAGTAAAGCTGTATCAAAATAGAAAAAATCCAAAAATGAAAGTCTACACAGTTTCATTCTCATAGAAAGAAAATCTCATGGGGAAAAGCTAGATTTTAGAGCTGACCAATGTGCCATCCCTTTGTAAATTGCACTACACGTATCCTCAGTGAATTTGGGATATATCCAATGCACTCGCAGCCTCACAGCATTTAAAATCTCTTGTCTGTAGCCTTTGATGGACTCCTGTAACCTTCTGCTACTCTGGGAAAATTTACTAGATTGCAAAGGATAAAAATTGATTTCATTATTGGACCAAAAGATTCAGCAGTAATTCCCAGTTTAGTTACTAGGGACAATCTAAAGTCTTTCCACGCTACTTTTATGCCCTCTCAGTGCCACCACACTCAGCAGATATTTTCATTCAGCTCTTAGGCACAAAACATCAATTCCAAGACTCTCAGCATAGACTTATAGGTACTTCACTCATGTTATTCAGAGTTCTCTCCTTATTCTATTTCCATCTGAATTAAAGCTACAATTCAGAAAGGTCAAGTTCTCAGATGTAAATAAAATATTGTTCCTCTGACACATTCATATAAGTCCAAGAGGAGTCATCAATCACTGCTGGTTGATTCAGTACAGTTACAGCAATTTTAGATCCTTATAAAAGAATTCATTTTGTATTTTCAGTCTAGGCAAAGGTCATCATATCTAACTTCTCCAATACCAAAATTAGGCATTTAGTCTGAAGTAGTCAGTTATGTTCCTGCTGTAGTTGAAAGGAGACAGATATGAAATATCAAGAAATAAATAAAATCTAACTAAAGAAGGCACCAGTTCTGTGATGGGATAAATTGTTCTCCTTGGGATCTAGCCTCTCCTTGCTGACCATCAGAGCCTGTCTTGACAGATAACTTAGTGAAGGAAAATTATTTCTAGAAAAGTTCAATGAGATGAATCAAGGGTTTAATTGCTTGATTACATGGTATAGACAGTCTTGAAAGCTTTCTTATCATTGGAATAATTTCAATGTAAGATAATAATAATAATAATAATAATAATAATTTATCCTAGTATATTTTGAGTAGGAAAGGACTCCAACTCCAATTACTTTACCTGTAAAGTAATTCAGTCCATCCCCTCTTCAATGAGCAGAGACATCTTCAACTAGACCTGGTTTCTCAGAGCTCCATCCAACCTGACCTTGAATGTTCCCAGAGATGGACCCATTTTCAAACTCATTTACTGTCTTCTTGATTTTCTGATGAGTGGGGATTAGGTGACGTGTCTCAAATCCACGAGTTCTTGGTGCCTGGAATACACTGAATACTCTGCAGTGTTCTACAGCTTCTGCTGCTGCTTGTTTGTACGGCACATAATTATCTTGTCATGCATTATCCCAAGTCTCTGAAATCTTTGGGACAAAAGGCATCTCAATTCCAGACAGACACTCAAAGAAACAATGTTCAAAATCACCATGGCTGACTCCCGGGAGAAAACATCTTCCAATGCTACGTGGGGGTGTCTATGTGGAGCAGAATGCTCCTGTTTCAGGAGGCAAATTTTGTGTCCAATACCAACACATCATTGTTCAGTTCTAAATGAGGTTTCTACTCTTCACACAGAAAAGAAACCAAAAAATCCATAATAAAATCCATAAGTCTGAATGATAAACTCTAATATAATAAAAATATGAGTTCCTGGAAAAGGGATGGAGATACATGCCCAACCTTGAATATATTTCTACCTTCGATCTCCAATTTGGTGACTAAACACCAAAATGGGATTTGTTTCTCTAGCTGTGTAGAAATAATAAGAAAATTCCAAGAATCATGGAACTATTTATGTTGGAAAAGACGTCTAAGATCATTTAGTCCAAGCATTAACCCAGCACTGCCATGGTCACCACTAAACTATGTCCCCAAGTGCCACATCCACATGGCCTTTGAACTCTTCCAAGAATGGTGATTCCTCCACTTCCCTGAGCAGCTTGTTCCAATTCCTGACAAATCTTTCAATGAAAAAATTCTTAATATTTAACCTATGTCCCTCCTTGTGCAACTTGGGGCCATTCCCTCTCTTCCTGTCCCTGTTCCCTGGGAGCAGAGTCCGACCCCCCCAGCTGTCCCCTCCTGTCAGGAGTTGTGCAGAGCCAGAAGGTCCCCCCTGAGCCTCCTTTTCTCCAGGCTGAGCCCCTTTCCCAGCTCCCTCAGCTGCTCCTCATCAGACTTGTGCTCCAGTCCTTTCACCATTTTCATTGCCCTTCTTCGGACATTCATGTGTCCAAATAATTCGTAAATTAAAAATATGTAAATAAAAGGAAAAATGTTCTATTGTCTTCCGCAAACCTAAGGAACACTTTACCCAGTCAAGACACCTCCCTGGTAACGTTGTCATCTCTCATTATTCAGCATTTTACAGTATGTCTTCTTATTTCTAATTAGGTTTTTCCTTTAATTGATGCATTCTTCCCTTTTCTTTGACATTTCTTTTCTTTCTTTTCTTTAAATACTAAAATTTAACGTAAATTTCCCTGCCAGAGCTTAAACCCATCACATCTTGGTTGGTCCTAGGTGACTAATGAGAATAATTATCAAACTATTTTTCAATGTGAATTATCTACTCAGGCTAAAATAAACCTACCAATCTCATTTTCAATGAAAATCCCAAGCCTGGACAACAACTGCAATCCCTGAATCCCTGAAGGTTTTATTTACTAAGGCCATCACTCTATTCACTGTTTTTTATTGGCATTGAAGTAACATTTGGGCAAGATTATATTGCATATCTCCTTTTTTTTTTTTTCCTAAGTATGGCTGTTTAAAAGCCCATAATTAAAAAGCCTCTGTTAATACTCTGATATTGCCACCAGGATTGAAAAGAGATTAATGTCAGCATTCTGAGCTACTAAAGCATGTGCATACTATTGAACTCACACTCACTGGAATGCTCATTCTCAGAAGGAAAAAAAAAAAAAAAAAAAAGAGCATAGCAATAGGATTCTTTCCAAGACGCTCCAAGCATCAGCCAAAGGACTAAATCTTTGTGCTGCTGTAATGTTCATCTGGATTCCTGGAACCACGGGCAGCTTTTACAACACTTTCCCACTGCTCTGGGTTACTCTTTGCAAGGACTGACAAAGGGAGGGTTTGATGTGTTGTGTTAGGATATAAATTTTACTGTGATGGAGAATAAATATGTACAATTTAAAAAACTGTATGCAGTATTGTTGGATCGCCATACATATCCTCCACAGTAGATCAAATGTTCCTGGAGAGGAGAGAGCAACAGGCCCAAATACCACTAGAGGTGGAAAATGGAAAAGAAAACAGCTGGGTGTGCAAATTGCAGAGTGATTCCCTTACAACACCCGCCTTGCTTCCATTGGCTCCAACACTTTAAGTTTTCATGACAAGGGGTGAAGAGGTAAAACAGTCTGCAGTCCAATTCGTTATCCAGCATCAAAAGGGCCTGGAGTCAAGGTGGGGATGCCGAGGAGCAAGGAGGGTCCTTCTTGCCAGTGCCACAGGAATTCTATTTCATTTTGTCATTTCTTGAGTATGATGCAGCACTGGCTCTGGACAACATCATTCCTTTGTTGTGTCTGACCATGTGTTTGCACCATCTCTGTCTCGAAAGGTTCCAGAGCTCCCCTGGAACCTGGGAGTACAAATAACTGGAAAATACAACAAAGAAGCTGTGGCTGCCCCAGCTCTGGAGGTGTCCAAGGCCAAGCTGGACAGGGCTTGGAGCAGCCTGGGATAATGGAAGATGTCCCTGCCCATGGAAGGGGGTGGAACTAGATGAGCATTTAAGATCCCTTCAAACCCAAATCTTTCTAGGATTCTATAATTCCATGTCTCTATGACTATGTTTTTTCCAACATCCTGATTTTTTTTTAAAGCAAAAGAAACTGAAATAAAAAATCAATTCTTAGTAATTTAAAACCTGCAATTTGACTGATCTTTATTATGGAGTGTCTTGTCTGACTTTCTCTTAATTTTATACAGAAAAAATGTTCAAATCCTACATCGTAACATTATCATAATAAATTTCACATTTTCACATTTTTGGTCAATTTTTTTGTTATTTTAATTAAGCTTTTTAAAAATAACCTCGTTCTGGGGAAGCAGACATAATTTCAAAACTGTAAAATTAAAGGAGAGCTAAAGCATGTGTCTTTCCCAACTATGCTGCAAGTTCTGCTACTGCATTTACAAAAGGCATTATTACAGAAATGGGAAAGCTTTGAGCATATCAGGAGACTTCACTGAGATTTTGTAATGTCCAGGACCTGGATAACCACAAGTTTAAACATATATAATGTCCAAACTTAAATACTTGTTAAAATAACATAAAAATGCACAGAAAATGAGCAGCAGCTCTCAAAAAGAGTTTTCATTTATACAGTGAATCTGAATTCATTGGATTGTTTGATACAGAAAGACATTTTCAGTGACAGCAATAAAACTGCTTTTCCATGGATTAAAAAAGGCACCAAATATAATCTAAAAGTAACAGACATGCTTTAATTTCAGTTCCAAGGTAAAAATAAAATCAATTAATACAAGTTTTTGTCACCTCAATGTAAATGAGAAAAATCCCTGAGAGCTCAACAGAATTATTCCAGATTTTCTCTGATATAAATCAAACCAGGAATTCACTCATCTTACTTGAACAGAATTAAAATGCAACTTCAAATTACTTAGTTGCTCAGACATATTTATCAACACTGAGTGTCATCTCATTTACAGGGCTCAGTAACAAAAGGTTTGTATGAAATTCAGAACTTCCCTGCATGAAGGGCTGTTCCTACCATTAAAAAAAGGCCAGATCCTGCTTTATTTGTAGTGTGAATAAACAAGCCAGATAAAATCAGGGATAAAGAAATTATATTGTCCTTTTTTTTTAAAGATCATGGAATGAAGCACACAGCAATTAAATGTTGTGGCCAAGGTCACATTGTGATTTGCAATCCATAGCATGTTGAGGTTTTGAACCGGTGTTTCAAGCTTCACATCCAAAGAAATTATTTTTTATTATTATTTTTTTACGGCATAAATCATTTGTATTGGAGGTTTATTTGTGGTTAGCATATGATGTGTCAAATGCAATTTTAAACATTATATAGCTCAGAAATTTTCTGCTTCCATAATGTATCCTGTTTTGGTTTTGGTTTTTTTTTTTCATTCTGCGTGACCAGGTTTTATTTTTCTTTCTTTTATCTTCCTTTGAGAGGAGGGCCTTTTTCTTAGGTATCAAACTGCAATCTTACATAAGTCCAAATAAAATAAAATAAAATAAAATAAAATAAAATAAAATAAAATAAAATAAAATGGCTACCTAAATACCATTACCTGAAATTTTGAAACATTAAGACTTCAAAAGGGTTAATTAATTACATTAGCTGTGTCATTATCCTGACAACATTCTGCCTTAGGGCATATAGATCTATTCAGCTGCTGAGTTTGAAAGAGCTGTGTCCTTCTCTCACAGAAGAAAATTCATCAGACATTAAAAACATAGTCATTAGCAGAACATATTGTTTTCTCTCCACCAGATTGAGGAACATCAGATGGAATAATCAAAACAAATATTAAATAAATATATCTCTTTAAAAAAAATATGGAACCCAGAATTCATCATAAGTCTGAATATATTTTTTCCATCATTTGAAACTACTTAATATTTACTGATTGTGGAGAACCAAACTAGCCACAGTCTCACATATTTGTAGTCAAAAATGAGTGTAAAATGTTCCTGTATTAGCATGAAAAAATAATGTTATCGCTTTTAACAGGTGTAAATAACTGTACACTGTACAACTCATATAAATATAGAAAAATTGGTAAAATAAGGAAAGGACAACAAAGATGCTTAAAGGTATGAAACGGATTCCATGTAAAGGGAGATAAACTGAAATAAATCACTACAGCCTGGAGAGACTAATTGTTTCAGGATGGGACAGAAGTCTATGAAATCATGACAATCATGGAGGAGGCAAAGAAAGAACAATTATTTGCTGTTCCTTGTAATACAAAATCTAGTAGGTATCAAATAAAGTTATCTAAAGGTGGGTTCAAAATGATTAAAGGAAAATACTTTTTCACACAGCACAAAATTAAACTATGAAACTCATTGCCACAGGATGTTGGGATGTTGTGAATGTCATAAGTTTTCACGGGTTTGAAAAGCAATTAGATACAAACATGGAAGGAAAACCCTTCACAGACTACGAGAGACAAAGGAATACCCCCCAGGTCAGGAAATTGCATAGCCACAGATTGCAGAAGGCTGGAAAGCTCAAATGTGGGAACATCAATGCATATTTTCCTTTTTATGCTCCTTCCTAACAAGCAGTCAGAACTGGCCATTGCTGGAGACCAAAAAGCCGTCTCTACAGTCTGTGGTCTTACTGAATACATCTTATTTTACAAACCAGTTGAGAATTAGTCTAAAAATATTAGCCCTAGAGTCAGAGGAAATAATTTTTAATTACAAACATATCCTATGGTTTTGTGTGGTGCTGCAACTCTAGCACAGACCCCTGTGGATTCATGCTTTCTGCAGCTGTACAGGGCCACGTGATGAGGAACACATCACATGCTAGTGATAATTTGGGAAGATCTTTCCAGTCAGAATTTTAAACTGCAGTCACCAGTGCTGGTTCTGTTGGAAAGTCTTTCATCTGTGTCATATGACAGAATCCTAGGTTGGGTAAGATTGGAAGGAGCCACAGCGGCTCATCTGGTGCCACCTCCCTGCTCGAGCAGGGTCATCCCAGAGCTGTATCCAGACATTTCTGGAATATCTCCAGTGAGGGAGACTCCACAGCCCCTCTGGACAATCTGTTCAGTGCTCGGTCACTGCACAGGAAAGAAGTTCTTCCTCGTGTCCAGGTGGAACTCACTGGGATCAGTTCCTGCCCATTCCTCTGGTGCCATTGCTGGGCCCTGGAGCAGAGCCTGGGCCTTGCTCTGACCCTCCCTGCACACAGGAACACCCAGGGCTGAGGGCCCCTCTCAGCTGTGTCTCCTTTGGAGGCTGAACAGCCCCAGCTCCCTCAGCCTTTCCTGCTAAGGGAGATGCTCCAGTCCCTCCATCATCTTTGTAGCCTCTGCTGGACCTGTTCCAGGAGCTCCATGTCTCTCTTGTCCTGAGGAGCCCAGAACTGGACACAGCACTCCAGATGTGCCTCCCAGGGCTGAGCAGAGGGGCAGGATCACCTTCCTTGATCTGCTGGCAATGTTCTTCCTGATGTAACCCAGAAAAATCAAAAGGAATGTTGTATATCCAGTGTGATGTGAACCATCACTGTGCATTTCTTATAAATCCTTCTTAAACAAACAAAACAAACAAAACAAACAAAAAAATACCCCAAAACAACAACAAAAAAAACCCCACAAAAATCTACCACCAACAACAGCAACAAAAAAAAAAGAAGAAATAAAAGAAACCCCAAACAAACAAAAAAAAACCCCTGCCCAACAGACAAAAAAGGGCCATTTATGAGATGTCAGGGACATAAAACAGATCCATGGCTTAAAAACATAATTAAAATTACCTTTGTCTTGGTTTGAACTGAACAGAAGCTGCCCAGTTATAAGCAGTTGCACTCTGATGCCCTTGATGACGTCTTGAACTCTGGCAGGAAATAAATCTCTCAATAATATATCAATCAATCAAATCTAAGTAACATTTATGATATTGGCAAAAGACACTGTCTTGACAGCAGGGCCATTCCCTGACAAAGTTCACAGCCCTATAAACTGCCACAGAAAAGTGCTCCAAATTTTTATAAGAGTATCAAACCAGATGCATTTTCCAAAGTATTATGCAGAGTCAACTTTAAATGTGGGAATGGTTCCCTTTCAATTGGCAGAAATTATACTATAAAAGCTGAACATACATACGAGATTTTTTGTTTTTTCTTTTTCCTGTTGTTTAGAGATCTAAATGTAAACTCTGATATTCCAGTGGTGTAAACTCTATGACCTTAAAGAAATCTAGAAATTACAAGATCTAGAAATCTAGAAATCATAAGATAGAAATAAAAGCTTGAAGATAAAAAGATTAAACTCAACAACAAATCTACTTTACAAATCTATTAAAAAGAGAAAATAAATTATTGGTCTCATAAACAGTGAATTTTGGATTGGTAGTTGATAAAAAAGCAATTGAGAAGGACCCACCACCAGCACATGGGAACTGGTATATAGTAAATAAGCATTAAGGTTGATTAAGCAAATCTATAGACCTGCAGAATAAAATATTCTGAGGAGTTATACACCTCTGTTCTCATACAGAAAATCTCCACATTACCCCAGACATGAGATTTGAAAAATCTGTATTTTCTAGTTTTGTTGTCTCTTGATTCATCCTTAAAATATCATTTGTTGAAAAACTTTTTCTTTTTAATTTGTCATTGAAAATCAAAGTCATGGCATGAGTCAAAACCTCTGAATCTACCTTAAACTGTCAGTGAGGGAATTTGCTGCTCCAGCCCATCCCTTCATACTTGAATTATGCAGCCTGAGCTGATTTACAAAGGTCTTTTGGTCACTGACAAGCGCTGGAGGCTCAGTTCAGGTGTCTCATGGATACACCAAGAGTAATTTGAGAAGCCAAAGGTATCCCGAACATCTGCAGGGGCCAGCTTGATCTAACTCAGCACTTCTGGGGGATGTTACCACCTCTGGATCATTCCTTGTGAGCCTCTGCATATCAAATGGCACTGAAATCTGAACCCAGTGCTTTGAGAGATTTACAGACAAATGCTTAATTCTCCTTGATAGTCAAAAAGATATCAGGAGCCCTGATGGCCTGATATTTTTAAATTTTTTATTAATTTATTTCTCTTCCCTTCTTTTCGTGGTTTTAATAGAGTGCTGATACATCCTCTGTGAATGTTTTTGCCACTTAAGTAAAACACACCTGACAGAGTTCAAGGAGCATTTGGAGAATGCTCTCAGGCACACAGTGGGATTCTTGGTGTGCCATGTGCAAGGTCAGGAGTTGGGTTCTATGATGCCTGTGGGTCCATTCCAGCTCAGGATATTCTGTGATTCTATGTGAAATAAAGCTACCTCAAGGTCTCTAGATGGATATCTTCAATATTGTCTCCCTATCAAACTTCTACCTTCTCAAAATGGAACTGGAGCATATTCCATCCCACTGGACAGGTCTGTCCAGTTAATTTTATGGAAGTCTTCATCTAGTGCTCCCTGAAAGGAGGCTGGAACCCTGTGGGGGTCAATCTCTTTTCTCAGGTAACAAGTGATAGGACAAGAGGAAAATTATTCAAGTCGCACCAGGAGAGGTTTAGATCAGCTATTAAGCAAAATTCCTTCACTAAAGGGGAAGTCAGGCTTTGGAAAAGGCTGTCCAGGAAAGTGATGGGGTCACCATCCCTGGAAGGATTCACAAGATGTGTAGATGTAGAATATCTTCATAGGTGGAAAATCACTTCTATGCAAATAACTAACACATAACATGTAAGTATTTTCATTCTCATGTTTTTAAGGACATCCAAATAATTCTATAGTATATTTACCAGATCTCAGAGCATCCTAGAAACTCAGAATGGTTTGGGCTGCAGGAGACTTTGAAGATTCCAATCTACTGCCGTGGGCAGGGACACTTTCCACTAGACCAGGTTGTTCCATGCCTTCTCCAGCCTGGCCTGTGTGGTACCCCACAAAGGATGAATTGTATTTAGAATCTGTGGGCTTGGTGGGTTACAGATCTGACAACATAAAATTATTTGTTGTAAATAATGTGTGACTTTAACTGCTATGTGTGGAAAATTAAAAACTTGCTCTGCTTCATAGTACTTCATGGGGAATGGGAAGATACGCTTGACTGTGATTCTCTTTTCTTTCCTCCTCTTACCACTTTTCTTCTGATAATATATTGAGAAAAAAAATGAAATATTAAGTAGAAATATTCTAGAATGGCTTTCTGTTTCACCAGGGGGTGACAGATGAAGTGGAGAAGATACCTGTTGGATTTATGGAGCCAATCCATCAGCCCCTCCTTGACCCACAGCTGTCATCTCCCTAACAATTAATATTTACCACTTGTAAATGCCTTCAGCCAGGGAGGCGAGAGGAGGTAAGGCAGGGAAAAACCTAAAAGGGAGGTTTTGTGAGGAATTGCAGGGAACACAGTACATCATGAGGTAATTACAGCTCGGCCTGTCCAAGTGTTACTCTGAAATGGTGAATTATAGGCATGAGGCTGCAGCACTTCACTTTCTTACTTGTAACTAAATCAGAATCCTTTTAAGTTTTAATTAATCTGCTTAGCTTTAGTTGTGAGGGAGCAAGGGAGTGGGGAAGGAAGGCAGATTAACCCTTCAATTGACAGGGACTTTCACAGTGTCTCCTCTTGGGCTATTTTTCCCTTAAGCACCTGAGGGAGACAGCATTATCAGTCTGACGTGGGGGCCCATTAGGCTGTGATTTTTAAATTTTTTTTAATTTGCTAGTGTCTGGTTAGTTCTCTCTATTTCATTATCAAAAACCAATTAATTTTCTGTAAAAGCATCAAATTAATTACAAAATACTATGGAAATATAAAGAATGGAGGAATTTCCCTCTTCTCTCCTCCTACCCTTGCCTCATTATGGGAAATATGTTGGGCCCCTTGGCAGCAAAGCCCTATTAAAGAGCTACAGACTGTCTAGCTCCTCATTTAAAATTCTGTTGGTGGTGTCAGGAGGCCTGTGTGATGGGGGTGAGTCCATTTCCACCCACAGAGATCATTTTCCAGTTCCCCAGAACAGAAAAATACAGTTATAGAATCATTAGAAGTGGGGCTGGAAGAGACCTCAGGAGGAAAACCAGTCCATATCCACTACCTGCTCACCAAAGCTTCCAGGCATGGACACACTACAGCCTTTCCAGCTGCTCTGTTTCTGCTATGATCCAATTCATTAGAGAGGTGTTCCTACTGAAGTTTTTGCTCAGAATTATTTCCCCTATACTCACTGAATATAGAAAATACTTTTATTTTTCCTCTTTATCTCTGATTTCTAGGTGTTTGAATACAGTCATTATGTTTTCACTAGTCTTTTCTTCAGACAATTTTGTCCCTCTTCTTTCTGCCTTTTCTTTGTAGGTAACATTCACTGGGGCTCTTCTCTGAGTGGTTAAAGTGACAACAGGAGAAATGGAAGTCATCTACATATTGACTAAATACAGACCTGTGTTTCAGATGCTTAGTCAGTGTTCAGTGCTATTGGTATATTCCTACCTGTGTTCCAGCTGCCAGTTGTCCTTAGGCCCTGTTTCATGGCCCTTATCCACATCTAAAATGGCAGTAGATGCCAATATTCAGACAAGAGGGTTGTGCCCCTCATAGGTGTCTACAAGCTTTCACAATACTCAGTGGAAGTCCCACCAGTTCAATATTTTGAGTCCAGAAGCAGACATTCAGCTGCCCAAACTAAAGAATTTGCTTAAGAGTAAGCTTAACCACTTTCTGGTCATCTTTGGTTTAAATATTGATGAGATCTCTGTGGCTATAATGGAAGTATAGACAGCTGGTACTTATATAGGGGACTACAGAGAAACTCAGAGTTCTCTGTGTCCCTGTCCATGGCAGGGGGTTAGAACCAGATAAGCTTTAAGATCCCTTCCATCCCAATCCATTCTATGATTTCATGATTCTGTGGATCAGTGTCTGGTTCTGATTCCTAACATAATCCAAGTAGTAGTACATATGTGCATATGTAGTACATATGTCACAGACATTGAGATGTGATGAAAAGAACACCACATTTGAGAGTTTTTCACAGAATGGAGATTCCTGAGTCTGTAATTCTGAAAATGTCAGAACCTTTGTGCTTGTAATTCTGCTTGGAGAAGATTGACATTGAATGCCTCTGAGTTTTCATTGAAGATCTTTACTAAGGATGAGTGGATAGAGTTGTCTTCAATTCTATCATTTTTAATTTTTAAATGTGACCATAATCTCCCTATTATACCCTCTCAGTGCTGTATCTGCTGCAGAGATGAATTCAGGTCATGCCAGAGTAGATACAAGTCTGTTTTCTGATTTGGATCTATCTCATAAAACTTTGGTTGTATGCTAGGCTAACATAGACATCTAAATTTAAATTCAGATGTGCTTTGCTGGACTTTATCCCTTCTGACAAGAACTATTCAAAAATGGTGCAATCCTTGTGCTTAGGTGGATGGTGGAACTGAGATTTCTGAGAGGGGTGAAATATGTGTTTGCTAAAAAAAAAAAAAAAAAGGCAGATTTGCCATTTTGATTATCCCTAAATGCTATAATTGTGATCACCATAACTAGTACAAAAGGTTCACTGTATTTCAGTTAAACTTGCATTTATATTGACTAAATTATGTTGACCTCATTCCTAAACTCCTTTGAATTTGTGTCTTTTATGTAGCAAAAGTACAAAGTGCTGAATGAAGAATGCTCATTGCCAAAAAAAAAACATTGCTCTGACCCCAGAACCCATTATCTCAAGGAAATCTCAACTTTCCAGTAATGTAACAGCCCTATCTCATTTTCTTCTTGCTCTCAATACTCCTTGTAGGCCACAATTTAAGCAACAGGAGTATGTGGAGCCCTAAAGTCCTAAAGCAAAACCAGCTCCATTTGGCAGCCAATACATTCCCCTTAAGACTGTCTTAAGAGCACAAGTAGCTCAAACACTCAGAGGACTGCAGGAAAAACTGAATGTTGCCTCTGTAAGACTTGAGCTTTTTTTCTGGCAGTGAAGAAAAGGTGAAGATTAAAAAGCCCTGGAGATCTGAATTTCCTGATCCCGCTTCTACTCAAAATGGTGGGGATTACCAAAAAGGTCACTCCTATGAGTGGCATTTATCCACTGTGTCTTTCCCCAGGATAGTAATCATAATGGCCAATCAAGACTTGCAGGCAAAGCAAAACAGAGAGTCCTGGCCATTTTCTGGCCATTGCCAGACTGCTGTATTCCTGTCAATGAGGTTATAATTATGGGATAATGGAATGATGCTGTCACTGGTCCTAGTCTGGTCCATAACACACTCACTTGACCACTGCCCCTACAGATTCTTATGTTACAGCAGAGCTAAGAAAATCCTCACTGATGTTCAAGGTACCTGATAAATGTGGACAAAACTATGTTCATTTCGGCTAAACTCGGGAAAACCTAACTTTGGAAGACTGCGAGCGAAGAGAAGGTGGTGAAAGTTGCAACATGCCTGTTGAGTAGTCAAAGGAATTTACAACCACAGAGAAGAGTTTTACATCTGTTGTCTCTCTGTTCTGGTGAACTGTGAAATTTCCTTTAAGCTACAACATTTTGTGCAAAAGCCCTATGTAAAGCCAAGTGTACTTCAGTGACAAGATCATTCAATGGAAAAAAAAACTCATCTCACCTTTATTAAGAGAAAATAAAATTGACAATAATGTGTAAATTAGCTGTATTCTCTAAGTAATAGTCAGCAGGCAGATACAGGTGCTTCTAGAATTCAGATTCTCTGAGATATTTTAGATGCTTGCCAGGAGAAAGATGAGTTAAATCCTTGAAGCACCTTTCCAGCACCACTGATCCTAAAAGGAACCCAGGGTGTGTAGCTTAGATCTAGATGTTAGTCTATCAGACAAAGTTATATGAGACCAATCCATGTCTAAAAATACAATTATATCTATTCCAGTGCTGCCTGAACTTGCCTCTATAACAGGTACAGAAATTAAAGGATAATAATCTACATTTAATCCCATTCAAAAAATGATTCAGAAATTATCAGCCAATGAGAAATAAATAACATCTAAGTAGAAATATCAATAAATACAAACTCTACTCACTTATGACCTAGGGAAGTCTCAAAAATAAGACTCAATCTTCAGTTTCTGCAGCTCTGTTCACTTCATTGAGCTGGGCAGATTTATAGTAGCTAAAGATTAGGATCAAAATATAAGCCTAACATCTTTAAATGCTTTAATTATTTATCCAAGGCTGTTTTGACTTGCCCTTTGCAGTTGGCTGTGAGTCAGAGGAAGCTCTAAGTAGTATATTAGCAATTATTAGCTAGCTTAAGCTTTCACTGTGTATTAGGAATCAAATCAGACATTTTTATTCTTTTAATTATTATTTTTTAGAGAATGGAAAAAATGGTCTAATTTAGCTGTGTAAAATAAGAGGCTAAAATAGTGCTTTGGGTAAAAATGTTCCATTTAAATGCCTGCCAGAATTTGAGGAGGAAAAAAAAATTAAAAGAAAAAGCATGCAGAAGCATTTTCCAGCTTCAGAGAACTGCATAAACATTGGCTGATGGTTCCCTCACCATTCTTTGCTCATATTTGACGATGGAAAGTCATATTCTCCAGGGTGCAGAGTCAAAAGCAGCTCCATCAAGACATCAACTGAACTTTTACCTTACATTTTTCTTGAATCACAGAATGGTTTGGGTTGGAAAGGACTTTAAAGATAATTTAGCTCCAGCCCTCCTGCCATTGGGGTCTCCTGAGCTGCTGAGAAAATTGCTGTAGTGAAACAATTTAGTTTATGGTCTGCAAACTTGAAGGAACTTCAACAATGTCAAATATTGAAATGTTCTCCACTAACTTATGTCCCCAAGTGCAACATCCTCAAGTCTTTTAAATTCCTACAGGGGTGGTGACTCCATTACTTCCATGAGTACCCTGTGACCTTTGACAACCCTCTGAGTGAAGAAATTTTCCCTAATACCCAATTAAACCTCCCCTGGTGCAACTCGAGGCCACTTCCTCTTATCCTGTTATTTGTTACCTGGGAGAAATGTTACAGAAACCCTGTCCACACTGGCTAAGGAGACTCAAGGGGTCTTTGGAACTTGTGTTAAATGCTCACCTCTGAAATGCAGCAGAAGAGGTGAGCATGCTCAGACACAAGGGTTCAGACATAAAAGGGACCTTAAGTGAGCCTATTCTGTGGGGCATTCTGCTCTGACTTTAGGAACAGCTGCATGTGGATCTCAGAAAGAAAAACAAAGCTCTACTTCCACAGGCCTCTCTAAAGAGATTGACTCATATCCCCAAGACTGGTTTCTTTAGGTGCCTGTACACAGATAGGCAAGGTCATTAGCATCTTAGATCAGCTTCATCTGTATTTTCCATGGGCATATTTTCAAGACAAAGATTTTTTTTTTTTTAAATTAAGCCAACTGATGTACACCAAGAAAAGCAGCATATTTGGCATTTTAGAAAGCAAGACATACCAATGTTTTGAGATTTACAAGTAGCACTGACAAGATACAACAGGATGATTAACAACAGGAAGCTAAAATTAGGAACAGTTACATCTTGGTGTGACCTATCAGACCATAATAATATTGCAGAAATAAATGTTGCTATCCTGATGTTTCCAAAAGCTGAATTCAAAACGAGACCAGCAAAGGCCAGGAAACAACACAGAAATGGTGGACTAGATGATCATTTAGGTCCATCCAATTGGACTGTTCTGCTCCATTCTCTTCTCTTCTCTTCTCTTCTCTTCTCTTCTCTTCTCTTCTCTTCTCTTCTCTTCTCTTCTCTTTTCTTCTCTTCTCTTCTCTTCTCTTCTCTTCTTTCTCTTCTTCTCTTCCATTATGTTCCATTCCATTCCATTCCATTCCATTCCATTCCATTCCATTTTTATAGAAAATGAACACACCTTTTAGCCACTGGATCTTTATTGTCATACATCACTGTGGCCTGTAACACAGACTATTCCACAGTTTCTGTCTCCCATTACTGCAATTTATTTCAGGGGTGTTCTGGTACCCTTCTATGGGAAAGAGTTCATGGAATCCTTAAACTGAAATCAGTAGGACAATTCAAGAAACACAAATGTCAAAAGACACACTTCTGATTAATCTTTCATAAAAGATGAAATTAAGCTTGAACCAAGAAGAACAAAGAAGCAGCCTCTCTTGGCACCAGTAATTGCAATCTGGGATGGCCCCAAAAGTCCTTTATTTGTTTTGAACCACTTTGACAAATGGTGCAAGTAACAGAACTGGAAAAGACAGAGCACTTGGCAAAAGGCTGTAAAACGGCAAAATCACTGAAAGTATGTTATAAAGCATGCAAGAAGGAAATACTCCCCCAAGCAGGACATGTCAGTTGCATGGGAATGGCTGAGAAAAACAGTTGCTTAAAGACTGTGACTTATGAACGTCTGCAATGGAAGCAGAAGAAGTGCCATAGGGGGGTAGAGCAGATGAGAAATGGATTAAGCCTGAACGTGGAGGAGAAAACTGGAAAAGTCAGGCAAAGTTTCTGAGGTGGAAGACGACATGCCCTAGGAAGACATGGAAAGTTGGGATGAAAAGAAATTCTTCCTAAAGGCAGAGACCTTGTCTGTTACGTTCTACAGTGTTTCAGGAATTAGGTTAGAGGACAATGATTTTGTACTTTGCAAAAAATGGTTTTTTTCCAATAAGAAAAGACTACACATATACCTATATCTATATTTATACCTACGGTTCCTAGCAAATCGATGCTTATACCACTATATACCTATACAGGTATATACATGGAAATAAATTATTGCATTGTGGTTTTGTGTTGTACTGTTAATTTTCTTCAAAGGGATTGAAATGTTTATGAAAGAAAGAGAAGCTTATTAGGACATGAAGAAGAGTCTGCTGTTGTTAGTTAAATTATGGTTTGGGACACAGTTATTATAGTCTTTGGCTTTCTTCTTAAGTCATTTTTTACTGCAGGTTGGAAATTGGTTATATATACACATTAAAAAGACAATTCCATTATCATCAAAAATTAAGACTTTTTTCAAACTGTCAATTTCATTGATTTTTTTCCCTTAATCTCAGAATGGAATATTTCCATCCTCTTATTTGAGATTACTTTCTAGAAAGCAAGCAATGTTGTGGGGAAGGATATTAAGTTTAGGAAAGACAAAATAAAATAATTTTTCTGTGATAGCTTTTTTTTGATGCCCTCATAACATTATTTTTTACAGTTTCACTTAATAGAAAAACCATTTTGGTAGAACCAAAAACAACTAACTGTGTAAAGTAAAATATCCAGTTCTTGCCCAGGGCTGCTTATGACGTCAGTACCCTAATAAATCATGATAAAAACAATGTTTCATATTCATAGACTTGATATGGCCTGAATTTATGAAAATGAATAAAATAGAAGGGTACAAATGATAGTTGTCATCAGTTTGCATATGTGGGTACGCAGGAGGAATATAGTGACACTGTCAGAGCACCCAGGGATCAGGGTTAGGAATTCACATGGAAGTTGATTCTTGCTAAACACACAAAGGTCAACAGGACGGGCTTCTATGGGAAGGAAGATCAAGAAAAATGTGAGTTTAGCGCTGAATGGGGCATGGGATCTGGTGATAGATGACACAGAAAAAGCTGGGAAACAAATGCCACATTTTCCTTGATTTTTCCTGCTAAGATTTGCCTTCAGCAGTCTCAGAAACCAAAAGGAAAATCTGGAGCAAGGAAGACTGACCATTAGTGGATGAGGAGAAGCATAAGAAACTTATACACAAGTGAATATATTCAAGCCCAGAAGACCTGGTGAGACATCCCAGGAGTATTGAGGGAGCTGGGTGGTCACTCTCAACTACCATTGAAAGGTTGTGGCCACTGACTCTTATCTTCCAGAAGGACCCGAATGAGGATCCAGGAAAGTACAGACTGATCAGCCTGCAAGGGTGGTGGAACAACTCATCCTGGAAACCTCTTGCAAATGTATGAAGGACAAGGAGGCAATAAGGTGTAGGGAACACAGACTTATGAAAGGAAAACATTCCTCCTCAACTGGATAGCTGTGTGCACTGAAATTAATAGGACAAGGAGGGTGCAGTGGGTATTGTTCATTTTAAATTTGAAAAAGTTTTCCATGGTGTCTGACATAACCACCATAGGCAAGTAGATCAAGAATAAAATGGGTAAGTGGATAGTGAGGTGGATTGAAAGGGAGCAGATCTCCCAGCCTCAGGGGGGTTATGACTGGCAGCACAAAGTCCAGGAGTCACAGTGCCCAAGGGGTCACTGCTGGGCCAGTGCTGTTAATCATTTCCAATGGCCAAGATGATGAATAGATGCAAGTCTGCAAATGGCACAAAATTGGAAGCAGAAGTTGATATGCAAAGTGGTCATGCTGCCATTCAGAGGGACGTCAACAAGCTGAAGAAATGGGCCAATGGGGACCTCCTAGAGCTCAGGAAAGGAAAATGACAAATCCTTGGAGCAGAAAGGAATATCTCTATGCACCAGTACATACTGGGGAATGCTGGGAAAGCAGCTTGGAGGGAAAAGACAGGGTGGTCCTGGTGATTCTATCAAACTTGCAGACAGTGATTCTTTAATTTCACGTAAACCCCTTTTTAACCCAAATCTAAACAGAAATTTGAATAGAAATTTGTTGGTTTTCTATGTATTATGAGTCACAGAGAAACTGTTTAAATAATTTATAGGAACCATCCACAATGGATAGGTCAGATTAGCCATCCACCCTCTAGGAACAAAAATCATCAACATGGGTATCATGAAGATGACTGAAAAGTGGCTGATGCTGCATGAGTTGATATTGCTTCTAACAGGAGTGGAGCTGTCACTTTCAACACTCACTGCTCAATTTATTCCTACTGTCTTCCCAAAGCCAGCTCAGTGCACTAAAATATTTTTAGAGCCTTTCATTTCCATTTCCCTGTCAGCTTCTCTCTCTGTATTCCATTGTATTGGTTTGTATCTATGCATATGATGAGACAGTTCAGAATTTTATTAGCCTGACTTGGACTGACCATAACACGCATGTGCAAGAGATGCAAAGCTCCATCCTTTTTATACTCCTGCATGTTGCCAGGGATAGTGCAAACTGGAATAGTCACAATACATTTGCCCTGGGGAAGTAAACAGATAAAGGTAAGTACATATATTAAATAGTTTGGTAAATTATTGGATATTACTTGTACTCTGTCCAAATTCTATAACCCTTTTTTTATATATATTGAATAAACTTACCTCCTCAGTAAAACCATGAAAGAGGCTTTCTGTGAGTAGAAGTGTGATTACCTGTGCATATTCACAGTCTACTTAGCCATAAAAATTAAGTGTTCTTTTGTGGATGTTACCTGTGGGTTTCCACGGTAGGGAAAAAAGTCCAGACATGTAATCTGAACATTGGGAATAGCACCTGCCTTAACCAATGGACATAGTGAACATTCCCTGAGCAAATTAAGCTGATAGGATCTGGCCCTAAAGTGTCATAGCAAGTCATAAGGATTTTTAATATGATTTTCCTCATGTCAAAGAGCAAGAACGTGGGAAAAAGGAAGAGATGTGACTTGGAGAACATTACATCATCCCCTTTCTCTGGCTGTAAGGACATGCAGGCCATAAACAAAGGGAATTGCTTTGGAAAGATTTGAAATGGAGATTGTCCGGGAACAGCTGAGGTTTTTGAAACTTGTTAGAATGTGCAAATGGATTTGAGAGCTCAGATGAGCTCTCAAAATATATTTCATAACTAAATATTATGGACCAAAGAATGTTTTTGATCCCTACTAACTGCCACTGTGAAGACTCAATTTGTCATCACTAACATAAGACCTTGACCATTAAACAAAAACAATCTTGGTTTCAGTAGATGAAAAATAATCTAGAAAAGAGGAAAAATAAAAGAGAAGAAAGGAAGAGAATATATATTGTTTCCTTAAATAAAGATTGAAAATGTATATCGAAATTACCTAGTGGATTCAGAAGGGAAGGATCTGCCTTTTCCTTCAAAGAAAAGGACTTTTGTCACATGGTGGGATTCTTGGAGTTTTCCTGTGCAGGGCCACGAGTTGGACTTGATGATTCTTGTCAGTCCCTTCCAGCTCAGGATACTCCATGGTGCTCTGATTCTGCTTACACTCCCTCCAGACAATAAACACGTGGCAGTTACAGTACAGTCTGCCTGGTTACTCTTGACAGTAAGAGCTGATCTTAAGTAGATTTTCAATCATCACTAGAAGTGAGAACAGATTGCACACTGTAATTCAGAAAGACCATGAGATCCAGTACCTATACCAGAATCTTAAATTTCCAGGAAGGATATAAAAAATAGTAGAAAAAATAAATTTTACAAGACCATGATATCCTGAAGATTTTCCCCACAAAGAAATAGATGTTCACTGTTAATTTATCATCTCAGATTTATTTGTGCAATATGTAACAGCATGGGACATACGGACAGGATGATTTTCCTGATTCCTCATTCCAAACAATTGTCTGTTCTGGAATGGTGCTGCTAGTTCTGGTTTTTGGGGTAGTGGTGCTGTCATCCAAATTCCTTTGTAAAGCCCCAAGAGATCATTGGGTGAAAACCATTCTAAACATATGAAACACTTTTCTTCTTTTGTTATTATTGTACCAATAATCTTTGCTGCCCTTTGTATTAAATTTTCTACTCATAGCACCTGCAGTACTAAGATTACAAGGAATTTTATTGCAATAATACATAATTTTTTCATACCAGTGCTTTGACACCATTCCCACAGGGGGAACTTTCTGACATCACCAGGACCAAGAGGACACTTACTGTAAAAAGAAATAAATCACTCCCTAGGATACCTAAGTAAATATTTAAAACCTTAAATTTATTACACATTATTGAAAATCTCAGTTGAAACTTTTGCTAAAAACCCTGCAACATATTTCTTATTTATGGATCATTAATTTACTGAAAGCTCATTGTGGGTCATTTTTTTACAGAGTATTAAGAAACAAGGTGCTGCTCACTAGAACTGGTAAATATTACAAAGTATCTGTGAACATGCATTTTGAATACAAATCAGAAAATTTCCATTACATATGCAATCTCCTTTTTTCATTTCCCATTATATACTCAGCAATATTATTGAAGAAACAGAGTTTTATAAAAGCTCATACAAATGCTCATTTCCTCAGTCTACGATCCGACACAAGGAAATACTGATAAGGTTATCTGCTTCTTTTATTGGACTTATTAATTTTGCTGAATATATTCCAAGACATGATGTATCCTTCAGAGTAGTCAATGCAAAACTCAACATTAGAGGAGGAAGGAAAACATGCTTAATGTGCACTGCTGTGATAGGTCAGCTTTTGAACTTCAGAACTGCTGGTGTTCACAA
The DNA here is from genome assembly GCF_024509145.1 of Vidua macroura. Taxonomy (NCBI): domain Eukaryota; kingdom Metazoa; phylum Chordata; class Aves; order Passeriformes; family Viduidae; genus Vidua; species Vidua macroura. The sequence continues at coordinate 314,849 of NW_026530545.1, forward strand.
TTTCTGAGTGGCAATTATTCAGTATCTCAAAAAAGTAGCTTAATGTACATTGAGACAGCTCAAGTGTCATAGTTTTCTGCCTATGTCCTATAAAGCATTTCAACTCAATAAAGGAAAAATAAATTTCTTAGCATAAGGTCACTAGGACAATAAAAACTAACCCATACCATTTTACTGCCAGAGAAGCCGGGACCTGATTCAGGTTGTTTTATTCCTACTTGTTCAAAATATTAATAGAAGAGTTTCCTCTTTAGTGGTGTAGGCTGCCTTATTCTATAAATTTATAAATATATAAAATGTTTCAAATATATATATGTCATTTATATATAGAATTTAACGTGTCTATTTATAAAAATTATTTAAATAAATACAATTATGTGAAACTGGTTTTCTACATTAAAAAAAAAATTTTGTTGCAAAGATTTTAAGAAGAAACAAATCCCCCCCAGAACTCTCTGTGCAGAAATAAATGCACAAGCAATCAATGGGTCAAAGCTTTTAAGGCATGACAGACTTGGGGAGAAGGAACAGCTGAAACATTCAGCACATGCCATTGTCCTATCATGCATGGCCATGCCCAAGACATCTGCCCAAGACCTGAAAATGTCATTTGCATCAAAAGTCTCTACTGAAAGAAGCTTAAATTTATGCTCAATAAAGCTTAAATTAGGTTCAATGAAAAAATCAGAAATTGCCTCACTGATATGCCAGAACACTGATCAATTCTTTTTGATGAAAATTTCTTGTAGCCAAACATTTCCATCTTGGGCCTAATTCTCAGTCAAAGGGAATTCCCTCTGCTTCTTTTGCAGAAACAAAGTAAACTGGGGAAGAGTGAGGCATAAAGCCTTTATATTCCTATGAAATGCCTTAGCATCTCTTGTTTTGTTTCATTTTATGTATAAATATATATATTCATGTGCACCTAACTAATATGTATAAATAAATATTACTTATCAGATTCTATATACATATAAATCTGTGGAGAATATCCATTGGATGTCCCAGACCAGATCTTTGTAGACAGGCATCAGTGTAGATTGGTCTCATTGGAAACACCAACAGCCAAAAGGGCTGCAGGTTTAAATAATTCTCTTGCCCTTCCAGGTGGTTCATCGCTCCAGGTCAAGTTCAAGATGTATTGATTAAGTAGCTTAAGGGAAGGTCACAGAGCTCCAGCCTACCTTCCCTGGGGTCTCCAGGAAAGAAGGATATTTTGTGGCCAGATGGAATCTCATGCCAGTTATCAGACAAGAATAAGACTAACAAATGAAACAAACCTCATTTAAAATCAAAATTAGCTTTCCAGTGGCCAGAGATAGATGTTTTCCATTTGTGCAAAATGTTTTAAAGTAACAATTTGGCCTTCGATATTTGTAGTATTTTTTTTTGGTAGGTGTCATAACTTTTTCTGATGTGGTTTTCATAGAGCAAATTGGAATTCTTTGTTTAAACAATAAACTTTGGTTACCTGTGCTCCCACCAAATGTTCCCTTTCAATAGAGCTTTTCTCTTCTCCTCTCTGTTCAGCACTTGGAGTGTCTTAGCCAAAATACTTTGAAATTTTCTGGTTTTGTGTTTTGCTTCTATGATGGGGATCATCCAGTGTAACCGAGACTTCCGAGGAGCTGTGGGCTTTTTTTTGGAACTACAGGCTGGAAAAATGTTAAAAAAGGACTTGCAGGATGCCTCTCCCTATGAACCCACAAGGAGAGAGAGCTGAAAATGATCATCTATTTTAAAAAAAGGTACAGTGTTCTTTCACATGCAAATTACCAGAGATCCAACTCACATAGTTCATATCCCTATAGCAGGAAATACAGCAGAGCTGGCAGATGTCATCAGTTGACTTAAATGACTGCATAAAAATTCACAACATAAGTCTTTTATCTACAAACCCCTCATGTTTAAGAAAAAAAAAACTGTGCCACTGGTTATAGGCTACTACTTTGACTGCTAAGCCTTTGTCACCTGCAATTCCATGGGTAAACAGTTCTAAATTATGTGACTTATTCAACAATATCAATAATTTTCATATAAAATGGTAAGGACATGGATTTTTAAAACAAAACCAGAAAACAACCAAAAATTACTCTTGTGCATGAATGTTTCTTTATGATCCAACTTGCAAATTTTTATAGGCTGCATGTCTGAAAGAACATACATATAATGATGTTTAAAGTGTAGTTCAGAGCAAAATTATTGCAGTTTTATATATATAGTGAAGCCATATAACAAAAGAGCAAGAGCTAGTGTTTGCCCTTATATGAGATGCAGTCATATAATAGAGAGCCTTAAAGCTAGGGTTTACTGTACTTTGGGAATTAATCACATAAACTATAAATTGGGTTCAACAGGCTGGCTGGGTAAATAGGCGCAGCTAATGAGGACACTATGAGATCTTATAAGAGCGCTGACTGCCCCAGGACAAAAGTGCCGAGCTGCACCTGATGGAAAACTAGAAGACATCAAAGCATAAAGGATTAGTGCTCTCACAGTGTTGAGAAATGGCCAGGGGGAGATTCACCAACTTATTACCCACATCCAAGCTAATCCTGTTATCTGCAAAATATGACTGTGTTCAGGAACTGCCACCACCTAAACTTGCAGGAGACTAATTCTGTGTTTACATGGACAAAAGTGCGGGGAATTTTCATCTGGGCAAAGAATATGAGAGAAGAGAATTTTTAAGGGCTTCCTTTGTATTGAATGCTTGAAGAGGGGAAAATATAAAATTAGTTCTTTTGGCTGTTTTGTATCCTATATAGATATCCTATAGGATAGAATCCCTCCTCTGAGAATCCAGGGCAAAAGTCACATAAAATATGTTCTCTCTTGTTTAGTTGCACTTTCCTAAAAGAAAATCAAAATGCATTGGAAGTACCTTTGAAGATGAGAGGAATTAATAGTCCCCCAATATCCCTGCCCAGGAAATCTTTTGTGCAGCAAATGTCTGCCTGATGTTTTTTTCAGAGCAATAAAAGAAGGTGAAAAATATCCCAAGGTCCTTGCCAACACACCACAAAATATAATTCATTATACAGCCTAAGGTATGTGAGTTGGCTCAAAATTTTTTTGGAAAAGGTTTATAATTACCAATGCTAGAAATCTAATTTCTTTTTAATACCAAAGGTCCATTTGGTATAACAGCACCTATGGTGGATAAGAGATCTTATTTTTCAATATGAGTAAAACAGAAATAGACCCAAACAGTACCTCTTAGAGTAGATAATTCCAGGGAAAATGTCTGCAAGTTATATTTAATCTAAACACGCAATATGCTCCTTCCAGTGGCTCATCAGTGCCAGGGATGGTTGCCTCCAGGGCAGAGTTTAGGCGTGATTACCCAGGCAAGCCCATGGCTAAGCATTTATATGGCATTAAGGAACACCCCCAGCACACAGATCTTGCAGGCAAGGATTTATCTAGCTATCTAAGGGAAATGATTAATTTTGTAGGTTTTAATTTTTAGGGATGTAAGGATGCCAGAATGTCTGGTGATGGGAGAGACTCATTGTGAGGATGGCATTGCCTGCAGGCTCCCCTTGGCTTTCTCACTGGTGCTGTTTGACAGCACCACACGGAAGTTGTGAGAATATTGCAATTAGAGGCCTCCATTAGCAATGAAAAATAAGCACCCTGAAGAGAAGGAGGTGGTGATTACCTGATGTGAGTGAGTCAAACTACCAGCGGAAGATTGGTGTGGTGACCCAAGGGTACCTGTGGAAACAAATTTTTACCCTTGACTTGCACATCAGCCCCTTCTCACTTGTCTGTTTTCTAACCCTGGACACGTCTGGATTTCTTCTTTTCCTTCTCCCTTAGTATCACCCAGTCTAGTAACCAGAATGTCCCACAACAAAATTCTTGATAATTTACTGTTTTTAAACCCAGACTGCAATGGACCCTCCTCTGTCTATATACATGGATCTCCTGATGTCCTTTTCAAAGGTTGAACTTGCTGACCATGGAGGTCTTGTCCAACTTTAATGATTCTGTGATTCTGTGAAATTGCCAGGAAACAGATCAAGGAATGTTCATTGGTTAATTTGGCAGCTTCCTTCATTTGGTAAGGTGAGGTTCTTTCATTCATAAAACTGATATAAACTGAAAAACCACATACTGAAATCTCTTAAAGTCCTCTTGATTTTACTGAGTTCTTTCTTTTGGAGAGTGGGAAATATTTAGCCATCTTTTTAAAGATACATGAAAACTCTACTTGTACATGTCAGAAGAAATTTTTCCTGTGAGGAGGGTGAGATCCTGGCACAGGTTTCCCAGAGAAGCTGTGGCTGCCCCATCCCTGGAAATGTTCAAGGCCAGCTTGGACAGGGCTTGGAGCAACCTGGGATGGTGGAAGTTGTCCCTGCCCATGGCAGGAGACCTGGAACAGAATGGACTTTAAGATCTTTCCAACCCCAAACAACTCTGTGATTTTATAATTCTACAATTCTATTTTTTCTCTAATTGACATCTCTCTTCCTTGAGTCTTTATTGAGATAGTTTTATAAATTTTATTTTATTCCTCTTAAAAATGTGGAAAAAATACTGAAAATGCATCAATTGTTTGATTCAAAGCCAAATAATTTAATTTTGTCAGAATAAAATGCCTTCGGATTTAATTCAAAATACATTCTTATGACTTTTTAATTTATTAAATAATATTTGGCAGTTTTTTAAGCTTCCTAGGAAATTTGAAGATCCATTACAGCCACAGACATCAGAGTGCTATCAATGCAGTGAATAGCAGCTTCAGCTAAGACATAGCTTGCTAGGAAAAAAAAAATGGATAGAAAACACCAATTAAAAAATGAAATCGTTCTATAGAGCACTGATATTTACATAAATTTCTACATGTTTGCCTGATTATGGGCTGAAAAATTTTTTCTTACTTCTTCATTTTATTGAAACCAAAACAAATGGAGCAAGACTAAACACCGTGGATTCAAAATAAGAAGGAAAAGAAAGCCTGATTCCTGCCTAGAACCTGTAGGTACTGACATGATAGTCCTGACAGCTGCTTCCCTTGTCATTTTAGACATTTGCTGATCAAATGGGAAGCAAGAATGAGAAGTAATAATATCCATTAATAATTTTGGTTTTCCTATTGATTTCACAAACTCAAGCACAGTTTTGGATGACAGAACAAAAGCCTCAGAATAGATGTATATGCAGCTAAAGAAAAAATACTAATTTTGAAGCTATGGTTTCTACAAATATTATATCAACCCTTAAATTAAATCCTTAAATTGAACATCATGAAGGAGAAAGGTCTTATGAAAGTTTTTCTGATTTCAAGATTCTTTAGGTTTAGTTGAAATTGTGCCTGCTATTATTTTCTGACCTCTTCCCTGATGCTTTTTTCTTCTTATCCTGGCTTTCTTCCTCAGCAAATTCATGGACAATAATCCTGATATGATTTACTATTTAATTTTTCAGACCTATCGATCACCTGTTGGCAAATAAAACTCTCACAATAACTCAAAAAATTGCATTCTGAAATTTACGTTGGACAACACATGGATCCCAAAATTGACCAATGAGCAAAATGTGCTGGATCATAGAATCAGAAAATACCCTGAGTTGGAAGGAACTCGCCCACATCATTGACTCCAATGATCAAATGCAGCAAGGCAACAAGTCCCTGATGATTCCAGAATGAATCCATACAATTTTCCTTGGCCCTTGGCAGAAATCAGCTCCATTTGGTGATCTTTACCTTATTCACCTAGTACATACATTTACCAATTTATGCAAACTTTTTTCACAGCTGAAGAAAAGGTAAAACTCTATGGATCAATAACTCTTCCCCTTTCATATCCTACCCTCTCCCCACCACAAATCAGAAAACAGTTTATATTCCTTAGATTGAAAAGATTTTTTTTTTTCTCTGTAGTCCAATCTGGATCACAAAAAGTAACAATAGTGGAGGCCTTCTCCTGCCCCCAAGTCCTTTTGGAAGTCTACAAAGTATTTTGTTTCTATTAACTAAATATTTTGCTTTTATTTCCCAAAGCTATGGGAAAAGTCAATATAACAAACTTCAAACTACCAAAGAATGTTTTTTTTTGTAGCTGCAGAACTATGATGCTTTTACTTTTTCTGTATTGATGTTTTATGTTTGTGAGACACTCGAAGAAGGGAAAAACAAGTTTCTTTTCAGTGAGTTCTGAGCTCCCAGGTGCAAGAGAAACATGGAGCTCCTGGAACAGGTCCAGCAGAGGCTACAAAGATGATGGAGGGACTGGAGCATCTCCCTTAGCAGGAAAGGCTGAGGGAGCTGGGGCTGTTCAGCCTCCAGAGGGGCCCTCAGCCCTGGGTGTCCCTGTGTGCAGGGAGGGTCAGAGCAGGGCCCAGGCTCTGCTCCAGGACCCAGCAATGGCACCAGAGGAACGGGCAGGAACTGATCCCAGTGAGTTCCACCTGGACATGAGGCAAATATAGAATTTCCTTTCCTGTGCAGTGACCGAGCACTGAACAGAGACCAGAGAGGCTGTGGAGTCTCCCTCACTGGAGATATTCCAGAAATGTCTGGATACAATTCTGTGCCCTGTGCTCTGGGATGACCCTGCTGGAGCAGGGAGGAGGGGCCACTGTGGTTCTTTCCACCCCTTTTGTGATTCTCTGTGCATTTAAGGGACACACGACGAGTGATTTACTTCACCTCACCTTTTAGAACCAACTAAAAGTTCTCAACAATATATTCAGTGGGCAAAGAGGGGACCTACCCCAAAGATCTGCATTTGTTTGCAGAATAGACAATGATCTGTTGGCAGGTTAATTTGTGTAGTCTGTTGGAACTCTTGGTGTGCTACCCACCATCAGAAATCGATATCTGAAAGGGTCAATTACTTATTTATATTAGGTGAATTCCACCTTTTTCAACAATTTCTTCATTTTCTTTTCCAAGTCATGAATGTCCACACTTCATCTACTGTTTCTTCTATTTCACAATAATCTTTCCATACCTAGAACAGAAATATTTTCAAGGACTGGCAGGTATGGACCTTTGAGGTTTTCATAGAATCACAGAATAGTTTGGCTTGGAAGTGACCTTAGAGGTCATCTGGTTCCAATCCCCTCCCTTGGGCAACACCTTCCAATTCCCTCCCTTGGGCAACACCTTCCACTAACCAGTGTACAAATGCTCCCAAATATTTTGGATTGTTCTCATGACAGGATACCTGACATTCTGTTTGCTCACCTTGGTATAGAACAATTCATAGACAAGATTAAGTCTGGACATTTTAAGTTCATTTGTAGCTATACAGAGTTAAACAGTGACAAACTCACAAAACTAAGTTGCATTTTGCAAGGTACATTCAAAATTTTTGGATAGACTGAGGAGCAGGAAAGGCCTGAGGTGAGCAGTGTCTTTTAAAGAGTCATCAAAGTACTCTGGGCCTGCTTATGGCCATGTTTGGCTGGAAAGCACTAATTAGATTAGATATACTTGGCTAGAAGGCAGAAAGTTTAAAACATTAACTTTTTAAACATGTGCATACATTTGGACTATAACATATTCTGCTTTTTGGAGGTATGCTCTGAGTAAATATCTTGCCAGCATGATGTTATCCCTTAATTTCCTAAATAGAAATATACTGTTTCAGACTGCACACACACAATTCTTTTATACAGTGTTGAGAGAAGAGCATGGACCCAAAAATGGTTCTAATATCTTCTTTTTTTTAATTAGGAAATACATAGAATGCTACATATCTGCTGACATTATGAATTTTGATTTTTATTTTTCTTTTTATATTTTTAGAACATTTGTTTGTTTATGATTATTGAGGAGAGGGCTATATAAGCAATTTTTTCTTCAATAGGGATTATTCAAAGCTTCCAAACAGTATGAAAAACCTTTAATTTTGTTGTCTTAGCACAAACTAGTGGAGAAATACATGATCCCATGGCAATCTACATTCCATGGTTTCCCTCCCTCTACTTCCCTCTTTTCTGGGGCACACAAGATCCCTGTCTAAACGTGCAGGGTTACAAAAGACAGCACAGTCAAAAGATGTTCGCTTCGGCAATTGCGTAATGTTGGAAAACTGCTGTTCTCACCCAAAATTCCCACTGGGAAGAACTGAGAGCAATATTGGGTCACACAAGAGTGTGAAGTGATAATTGTTCACTGGGGAGTTCAAATGGATGACTATCTGTGATTTTATTTTTTGTACATCCACAAGATGATCAGGAAGACCTTTTTTGTTTACCTTTCTTTTTTTGAAGCTATTTAATAGATAGAGTGAGGAAGAAGAGGCTTGTCCAGCAGTTTTTGTTCACCTTTATGTTCTGTGTCCATCCAAAGCAATTGCTGGGTTGGTTTTTATTGTTTTTGTTTGTTTGCTTGTCTGGTTTTTAAGGCAGGGTCCTACAAACACATGGGAACATGGGGATTTTTTAACTGAGGAATAAATACTTACTCTGGGATTTAGGAAGCCTTAGAAATTCCTTTTCTGAGACTTCAATTCAAGACTTTAAACATTCTGAACATTTATAATAAGACCTTGGGAGATCTGCATTTGAGATTCAGCATTGTATTCTACATATTTTGCATCCAAAATTTGGAATTACTTAATTGGACTTTTGTTCAGAACATCCCTGAAAATACATTTCACAAATTCATATTTTGTACAGTCACTGGTGATTTGTGATCTTGGGCTTCAAACAACTTGAGAGGTGGCTGTCTAAATCTCATCTACAGACTGACATGTCTTTCAGGAATTTTCTATTTCATGCAATTTGCCCCTCTCAAATTATTTCCTAACTGAAAAATTTAGAATTTTTTTTTACCAGTTCCACTTCACAGATGTTGGGTGTGATCCTTTTGTGCTCTTTCAGGAATTTTCTGTAGTATTAAATGAGTGAAGGCATAGAAGGAAATTTTTCCATTGCTGTGAGGAGAAGGTAAGATGTGTGGTTAATGTTAAGTCAGTAACTCCTACCCCTACTTAATTAGGACAAGCAGTTAAATTAGTAGAATTGACTGTTTTGTAAACTTTAATTGAGTTTATATGTGCACCTAGGTTCATCCCATCTAACTGAATTGTCTCAGACTGGGATGAAGTAGTCCCAGGGTCCCTCTGTAGTCAGTGGGGACTGATCTAACACAACCATATCATATTTGGAACTGAGGTGAGACTCCTTGTACTCTGGGAAACTCATTTCTCTGCACATTGAACAGAAGGCATTGAGAGGACTTGGCAAAGAGAGATTTGGTGTAAGAATCGTTCGCCTTCAATTTTTTGCCAAATTAGGTTGCAGGCCAAAATTCTTTAATCCCTTGGCAATGACAGAGTTTGCTTATTTTTTAGGACTGCCTAGTCCTAAATTTAATACTTAAATCTCAATTCTGTTGAAACTTCAAGTGTTGCGTTCACTATATTCAGTTAAAGAAAGTGAGGAGAAGTACTCCAGGGTCTTGTCTCCAAGACTATGTTGATTTCCTGATCCCTGAAAGACTTATGTAACAAACTCATCCATCTGGAGGATTTTTTTTCAGAATTGTGACCCCTTCTCAGCTGAACACCCTAACTACAAGCCAGAGTTAGCCTTCCTCTAATCTTTTTCCTATATACTAAGTGGATTTTGTGTTCGCTCCTCCTCAAGTACCCAAGACAAGATATTGAATAGCCTGGCAACCAAAATACTCAAAGGCTGAAAGATATGAGCTTAATCCACATCAGGTTTCTTAGCACCTTGAATTTCGATCTCATACTTCATCCTTACAGAAACAGGAAGTAATAATATTTGCATCCCTTCAGGGGGGCAAATTGCATCCCAAAACATCTGGTGTTCCATACTGAGTCCTTATACTCTTGGCAGAAGAAAGTCAGGTTAGATTGCCCTGTAAATGTGCATAGTCAATAAGAATAGGAAAGCATTAGGCAGACCAAAATTTTTAGAAATAGTACAAAGAATTTTAGAGGTTATTTAAAACATGCTGAACCATCAATTTCCAAGTGCTGAAAATATGAGTATCCAAATTTGGACCTTAACCAGGTGACAGGTTTTCATCTTTTGATGTTCAAGGGCTTAAATTCCAGCAAAGCAATAATCAGAAGAGTTGTAGTGAAGTCTGCTCCAACCCTTAGTTAATCTATTCCCCATTTCCCATTTTTAAAATGTGAATATTGACACAGGGGCTGTGAGATTGTATCTGTTAGGGATAATGAAGTGTCCATATGCTGTGGTGATGGTTATCATCGAAAGACTCAGGAGAGGATTGGCCTCAGTAAATTGCTGAACAAACTTACTCCTGACAGGGTTGTGAGATCAAGCCCTTAAGCCAAGATATCACAGAAGTCTTGGCAAACAAATCAGATATGTTGTGTCTCAGAAACAATGCTGTTCTGCTACAGATAGGGCTTCTCCTCCTTGAAGCACTGAAAATCTTCTGTGATTGGAATAGGGACATCTTGGGGTTCCCTAAATCCTTTCCCCAACACATACAATCTCACAGCTTCTGCTTCAACATCCACATTTTAAAAATGGGAACTTGGGGGAATAGATTAGCTAAGGGCCAGAGCAGACTTCACCATAACACCTCTGTTTGTTTCTTTGCTGAAGTTTAAACCTTTAAATGTCAAAAGGTACAATCCTGTCACCTGGTTTAGGTCCAAACTTCAATACTGATGTTCTCAGCACCATGATGGTTCAGCATGCCTTAAATAACCACCTAAATCATACCAGAGACATGAGGGTAGAAAGAAATGTTTTTTTTATTGTACCAGGTCTGGGCTGTGTTGTCTTTACTGTCCCTTGTACATTAACTTTACCAAAGCAATATGCATCAAGCTAAGGGACCAAGAGACAAATCTGGCTCACCAAGAAGGCATTTAGACAAAAAATGAATATAGGCTTGGGAATGTTCCTGAGGAAAAGTTGCTCCCTTACTCTTAAAAAGGATACATAACGCTGAACTGCCACAGTTTGCATAGTGCTGTGTACAGGCTTTTAATAAGTACTGAAGCCAGAAGGCTTTCCTATTTTATTTGCCTAGCTGGCATTACCTTTCCATGGTTCCAGGTGAGGTGGTGGCACAATACCCACAATTCCTTCAGCTCCACGACCCGCTGCAGCTCCAGCTATAGTAGCTGACAATGTAATATTCATTCAGCAGATGATTATAATTAAAAATATCAGAATAATTAAAGTCCTCAGCTTGACAAGCAGAGCCATAACTTTGCCTTCAGACATTCCTCTCTAATTAGTTAATTAATCCTAATGCAAATTATAAGCAATAATTAGTCAGCCAAGCTTGACATAAAAGTCTGCTGACTTACAGCTAAAAGGCTTTTCTGGTTGTTGGTTTGTAGGTTCTTAAGGTGTCTTTTGTCCCCTCACAGTTTCTGTGTCTTGGGTCCTGTTAAATCGCTGCTGATGTATGGACACGAAATTAGTTTGCAGAGTGAGAAAACACAGCTATAAAAATTTGCACTACCATAGGCACTATTTTATTTGCTTAATAAACTGGATAGTCAAAATGTGTATAGAATATAAATGCATCACATATGCATCCTAATGTAATATAAGCAAGTTTTTATACAATTTCATACTTTTAAGGACTTTCACGTTCCCAGATTTAGCAGGATATATCTGCCTGCAGATGGTCTGAGATGTTCTGGTCAATGACATAATGTAAACTTCAATATGATTCTAAGACTAAGCAAGATTCTGATCTCCTGTATGACAGATGAAATCAATTTTTTTTGTACCAGGATAGCTGATATTTGATTCACGTTTTTGCATAGGTTTTTAACTGTTAAAGTGAGATAATTTGAGTTATCATCAGATAAATCAGAAGTGTGAATATTGCTTTTTCACATGGCAATGCAGCTGATATCAGTGAGCTGCATTCCACAAAGCCCCAGCACTGTCATATCTCTGAAATACTCATGATTGATTTGGAACATCATGGGTGTTTATGTGTTTATTCTTCTAAAGCATTTTTTCTGAAGGTGTTCCTATTCAAATTGAAAAAAAAAAAAAAAAGTTGCAGTGCTTAAAAAAGTGGAAGGCAAAAATGGAAAAATTATACAGAATGCATAAATATTTTGTAGTGAGAGTACTTTTTCTAACAGAGACATAATTAGAACATATTTTTATACTATACTAAATTGCTTTCAGTCTAATTTCTCATGTTGTTTAAGGTAAGTGGGATCAAAGGACCATGAGACAACTGCCTACATTTATTGTACTCCTCTAAGAAACCTGGTTTAGTGGAAAGTGTCCCTGCCCATGGCAGTGAGTTGGAACAAGATAGTTTTTGACCATTCTATGGTTCTGTGTTTCTCCTCACATGATTTTTTAGTGGTGGTTTAATCATGTTAAATATTATGGTCATGAAGAATGAAACCCAGCAGCCTGTGTTTAACCTGCTCTTTTCTTAGCCAATGCGGTTATATTCCCTGTGCTGAAAATAGAGTAAAGAGAACAGGAATTTAAAAAGCTTGTGTCAGGATAAAACGAGATTAATTTATCTGAATTCCCCTGAATTTGTAACATTTTGACTCATTGTAAACCCTTAAGTGTCTTAATGAGACTTAAGCAAAACTATAGTCAAGACTCATTTTTATTTGTTAATCATCTTGCTATTCATCTCACCTTACCTTAACTGTCTGAGCTCTGGAGAATAAAACCCAAATAGACATTTTCTAGAGTTAGGGAAGCAAGGAGATTCTTACTGTAATCTGGCCAGGATTACCCCTGGGGACACCGATCTTTTTCCATGTCTACAGACTAAAGATAATGTGATGATAGCCCTGAATTAAGCCTCTCAGTTAAGTGCCTAAAGTTGGATGAGAAAATCTAAACCTTGTTAAAGAGCTTGCGTGTTCCAAAATGTGGGATGACATTATCTGTTTATAGTGTTGCCCTACTGTCCCTCTGTTCACTTGATGAAAGGAATGAAATAGAACCAGGGCTATTATTCAGGAAATGAAACAATGGATTTCAAAAAAAACTCTTTCAGGCATTATTCATCTTTGAATTTGCAGGCTGCACGGAGAAACCCAAATGATTCAAGAATGAGCAGATAAATTGTCATGGTCTTCTTAAGCATTTCTTGAGGCCATGACAGGGCAGGGACACCTTCCACTATGCCAGGTTGCTCAAGGCCCCATCCAACCTGGCCTTGGACACTTCCAGGGGTGGGACATCCACAGCTTCTCTGGGCCTGTGCCAGGGCCTCACCACTTCCTGAGTGGGGTACAAAGTAATCCCAATTGGTGAAGTGCCTAGAAGAAGATGAGATTAATCATCAACTGACAATTTCTGCTCCAGACCCTTCCCTGCACTTCTTTCACTCCTTTCAGCAGGTGTCAGAAACTTTCAGGAATTAATGCTGGGACTTTCTGACCCTCAAGGGATCTGAAATATAATCATATGTATTTAACTACTGAATGTGTTCTGGATCTTAGCAAGGTTTCTTTCCCCACCACCACCCCTGAACTTGGATTTCATTATGTAGCACTTTATATGTGTGAATTATTTTTCCACTAATGAGAAGTGCAGGGATTTGGGGTGCTAATGGAAAGTAGTGGGAAATTAATGAGAGATGGGAAGCAGGTTAGATTTTTTTTTTCCAGTATGCTTGTGTATGAATGGGAGTTACTCTCTTGTGTCAAGGGGAGAATAGATTAAGCATTTTAGAATGCACAACCCAAGAGGGATAGTTAATCCTGTTTTTGACAATCGCAAATGTAATACGTACAAATGAGGGGAAGCATTATGCATGACTTTCCTCATTTTACATACAGCACAATACATTATTTTCCACCTCTTAATTCATGTCTTCATTAAGTAAAACTGTTCTAAGTCTAACTAGAGCATAGTGTAGATTTGGCAAAGAATTATGATCTCAAGAATGATACATTACATTTTTAAAAATGTTTTAGGATATGATCTTTTCACTAGCAGATTAAAATATCTGATAAAGAAATGTGTTAATCAGATTTAGTTTGCTTGGCTACTGTTGACTGTCCAGGCCACCAGCTGTAGGTGTTGATGCTATGCCCAGACAGTGTAGGCATTTGCTCTTTTCCAGGAAATTAGGGGTTGAAAAAGACATTTATGCTTCTAACACATGTATTAAGAGTGAAAACCTAGTGCTGCATGGTTTATCTCATTCATCTGTCAATCCTTCATGCCTCTGCGGGCATCCCACATAATCTAGATTTCTTTCTTAAGACTGGACTCTACTCATGGTTGTGGCCAGCAACTCTCCTGTATGATATCCCTCTGGAACAACTCCAGCCCTTCTTGGAGACTTTGATTTGCAGAGAGTCAAATGAAACACCTCCATGTGATTTATGATTGTTGCTGCTTCAGAGCTGCTCTAAATCTTTGTGGGAGATCAGTTTGTGTCCCAGCCAAACCCAGCATGTTGTAACCTCACCTGCGAGTGCTGACTCCTCACAAGGGAAGATGCCCTGAGGCTCCAAAGAGGAGGAAAAAAAATAGAGTTTCTTCATTTTTTCACTTAAGAGTGTCATGATTTTAACTCTTTAGCCTTTATTTAACAGGCAAATTCAAATTGTCAAAGTAAACATGTTTCTATGTTAAAAAACTGCAGTTGTTTTGGGTTAATTATTGTCAAGATTGGTACAAGATAAAGTAAGGTAGTTATTAAACATTAGCTGGAGAGAGGTTTAACAGTGGGGTTCTCCAATAAAAATATAAATACTGCTTTCTTTTTTTTTAAATTACTAAATACAAAATATGTTCTTATAAGCCACTGGCTAAACAGTCACACTATTGTGTTATTGTTACTGAACACTGGAATACAATGAAGAGCAAATTGTATTTCTTCTCAGGAATAAACACAGGACATTTTTTTTTTACTATATGTTGCTATAATAACCAGTAAAAACTGACCTGATTTGAATTAGATATTGCTATTGGGATTCATTATGCTTATTTTTAGTTTTCTGTTAATTAACATCTGGCCTAAGTTCTCAAAATCTTCTCTACAGAGAGTTTTGGGGACAAGTTACTCTTTAAAGATGCCAGTCTTACACTGTAAAGGAGCATGGAAGTTGAATTCCCATACTGATTTCCCATATTCCTGTAATAATCACTGTTCTATACCAGGCAAGAGAACAGCTGAAATCAAGGAACTGCTTTCACAGGCTATAGCAAAGCAGCATAAAAATATGTAGTCTAGATAAAACAGCTTAAGAGTGAACAGAAAGCTCCTTTTCCAAAGGTTGGAATCAATAGGCTGCCCTTATAGAAAGTAAATTATAAGGTCTTTGAGTTGAGAAATACCTGTTTCCCTGCACTTAGAGATCCCTTACTTGTCACCAAGGTATAGAGCTCAGTAGCAAAGCTAATAATACTAGTAAGAATAGGAACAGATTTCTGGATGTTGTCAGGGAGGTGGCAACGTAAGTGAACTATTTTATGTTCAGTATTTACACTAAAATCACAGTCAGCTGTGACTTATGTGACAGATGTCTTCAAGACATGAGATTTAGGCTTGGGAAAAATGAGTTAAGCCAAAAACCAGCTTTGAAATGTTTGGCATTCTCATGTAGCAGTTCCACTGAGAGATGAGATTAGTGGTTCAGACTTGTATTAAAGTTCTAAATACTCCATATATTGTACTGAAATGACATTCCACTCCCAAATAAACAAGCACTGCTAAAATCAAGTGTAGATTTAGATTGGACATAAGATAGACCTTTTTTTTTTTTTTTTTTTACAACAAGGTTGTTGAGGCACTGGCACAATTTGCCCACAGAAATTATGGATGACTCATCCCTGGAAGTGGTCCAAGTCAGGTTAGATGAAGAGGAGCCCAATCCAGTTGCAGATGTTCCTGCTTATTGCACAGGGCTTTGACTTTAGGATGATCTTTAAGGTCCCTTCCAACCCAAACCATTCTATGATTCAAATTGAGAAATTTCAAGTTTTCACAAAATAAGCTCGAGTTTTCTTAAAGTTTAAGTTATTAGCATAACTCTGGAAAGTCTTTAAACATCACACTTCCTACAACTTGTATAGAATTTCAAGATTCCATACTGTTCCATGGAAGTCACTGAATTCAGACAAAAGGAAAAGCTGGTACACCACACTTTTTTGATCTCATCTCATGCTATCAACTCTTTGAGGGAAGTAGTCAGATTTCTGTTTGATAAAAGTCTTTCTACCAAGAAAAAAAAAAAAAAAAAAAAAAGGAGAGACCAGGAGTGTTTGAATGAGTGATAAATTCCTGATAGAGAGTGAAGTGCCTGACTGTGCACTGTCTGCCTAAGAACAGTTGGGTTTCTTTAGCAGAAATTCACCTTTTTGGAATGTACATCAAGCCAAGATTTCCCCCTTCCTGCTAAAGAAAGTGATTAAGCACTAGTTTAGTATTGGACTAAGCAAGTAGCTGTCGCAAGACCTAGCCTGGAGATCTGCATTCCTCCAAGAACAAACCTGAAAGTATTGCAAAAGAGCAGTTTCATAACACCAGTGACGGTTGAGGTAATGGGGAGATATTACATCTCTTCATTATTTCTTTTCTTGTGAAGCACAGAAGCTAAAGATCCAAATACCTTCACCATGTGATCATCAGAGCCCACCTGTAGTGAAAAAACCCCTGCTATTTCTTGAGATTGCATAACCTGGTATAAAACACCGCTAGTTCATATGGGAACGGGCTGTCCAAGCTTTCCCCATGATGAATAAGGGAAAATGGAAATATTTAGGAAAAAATTCATTATCACACCAATGAATTCTGCCTGAGAATGCCCACTTATCCATTTCAACAAATTTTGCCTCCCTGCCTACCATAAAAGGAATTGAGGTCACTGGTTCAGATAGGAACATTTCCATTGTCAGCCTGGTTAAGCATCTGAAGTTAAGTGATATTAAACCACCCTGGAGACACTACCAGGACTAACCTTACCCAAGTTTATTTCACTGTGGTGGCTGAAACTTTGCTGTTCACCAGGTGTGCAACAAGGTGTCCTAGCACTCTCCCTCCTTAGTGGAACAAGGAGAGAAAATGGAATGGAAGTCACAGCTGATGTGTAAACCAAACTCATCCTGGGGAAAGTTAATTTAAATTTTGCCAATTAACAACAGAGTAGGACAATGAGAAGTAAGAGCAAAACTAAAAAAAACACCTTATCCCACTTTCCCACACATTGCTGGGCTCTTCACTCCTGAGTCTTCTGCAGCACAGAGGGGACGGGGAAAGGGGATTGGGGTCAGTTCATGACACTTATGCCTCTGTCATGCCCTCCCTCCCAGGCTGTTCCCCTGCTCCAGTGTCAGGCCCCTCCCAAGGGACACAGCCTTTTACAAACTTATCCAATGTACACCCTTCCCAAAATCTGCAGGTTTGCAGGAATTACTCCAGTGAAGTCCTTTTCCATGCCATTCAGCCCTTCAGGATCAGACAGGCTTTCAGGATCAGACCACTCCTGCTTGGTTTCTCCAGAGATCACAGCTCCTGACCAAAAACCTGCTCCTGCATGGATTCCTCTCCATGGACTGCAGTTTCCCTCAGTCTGTGTGGTTTATCTCCCTCATCTTCCTATCCTCCATGCCTGCTGCAACTTGGGGCTTTTTGCTGACATCATATTGACACTGTGATGGTCAGCTTACCCTGAAAAGGAACAGTTATCAACTATTTTTGTGAATATTATTACTTTCTGTTGGAAGAACCAAGGCAATAGTTCTGTGTTATGACTAAGATTTTCATCACTGTGTAAGGAACATTGAAACCAACCCAGTTTCAATATCTGCATTCTCTGTGTGACTCTGAAGAGTTTCTATTTTTAAACTGAAATTGGAACTTACAAGTAGCCAGGGTCCTATGCTGCATTAATATGCAGCAGATATTCTTGGTTCTCCTAGCAGAAAACTTGCACCCATTCTGGTGGGTGTTCAGACTCTGGAAGGAAAGAGATTTTAAATTTTCTTCAAATATAAAAAAATAAATTAAAAGGAACAATTTTTATGGCAGGAAAATGGACTCATATAGGGAAAAATGTTTTGGTTTTTTTTTTAGTAACCCTGAACAGCTGTAGTTATAGTTAGAACAAACTTCTATTTAACTCCAGTTTTTATAAATAGAAACTCAAAGTTTCTCAAAAAAGCTTGTAATGGAGTATTTTGAGTTTACCAGGATGTTCCATTCTTTACTTGTGTGTTTTGGATAGACAAGAATGAATTGAAATCAGAATATTTCCGCCACACATTCTATGCTCAATTGCTCAGCATTTTCAGATGGAAAAAATATTTGCACTGGAAATTTTCCAGGCATCTTTCCTTTGATTTTTCCAAGCTGATTCTTTCATTCCTTAGGCTTCTGGATAGAAATTCTCAGCATGGTGTGATGATCCAAACTGCTCACGAACTGCCCTCCAATTCCAAACAGTCTAATTTCAGAAAATTTCCTGATCTAGCACTAAACCTGTGTTCATGTAGCGTGTAGCTGTGGCTTTGTTTCAATGAGCTTGTTTGCTCCCACTAAGCTGGAAAAGCCTGGGAGCAGTTTGGGAAGCTGCAAGAGTCACAATGTACCTGCTTCCTCAGCCCTGTCTGCTGCCAGAAGTCCAGTGCACAGGTGGGAGCAGGAGTCTAAGGAGTGTTGTATGCCATGGGATCCCTGATGTGCTGTAATTAAACATCTGTGTTAAATAACTCTTTGCCGAGCCACTGTGAAAATCTGTGGAGTGCTCAACAGTCCTGGACATTTCCCATCTCTCACTTGGACAGGTAGTCTAAGGTTTGAACTCTGCTGTTCAAACAACACCAAGGGCAGAGATGTGATGTCAAGACCTCTTCAAGGCCTTTATTTTGGTTTTGTTGCTGGTGTTATTTTTAATGTTCAGTGGTAATCCTGAATTTCTATATGAGCAGAACAGAAATATTTATATTCTGTGTATTTACAGTTATGTGTACAGTTGGCAAAATGTTACAGATGATTACTTGGTTTAAGAGTCTAGAACAGTTATATACCACAAAATAAATTCATGTTAGCAAAGGGAAATTACTTAAATGCATCTGTGGGGAAAAAAAGGCTAATAATAGATTTTCTTGTAGTCTTAGACTCTGTCTCTAGAGTATTTTTGTAAACATGGAGTTCTTCAAGACCTCATAACTTTCTACTGGGAACAAAGGCTGTGTCTATAGCCACAAATAAATCAGAGCCAGAGCCTTTTCTCAACCTCCATCCCCCAGTTATCCAGAATATGATATAACTCACATGCTTCCTGTATGGTTTTGGATTGCACTGGCTGACATTCTCTTAGAGTGTGCCTGGGCATGGCCCAGGGTATTTGCACATGCTATGGACTGCTCTGAGCAGGAAATTTGGACACTGTCTGGAGAGAAGAAGTCAGACATGTCTGTAAGTCAAGCTCTTTACCTGCAGGTTGGGACTGACCTCTAACTGAGCCATGACTTGTTTTATTTAAATACAGAATCACAGAACCACAGAATCATCAAGGTTGGAAGAGAACTTCAAGATCATCTGGTCCAGCTGTCAACCCATCACCTCCTAAACCTCATCACCAAGTGCTGCATCCAGATGCCTCTTAAACACTTTCCAGAGCTGGTGACTCCATCACCTCGCTGGGAAATTTATTCCAATCATCAAAAGACTAACCAGACATTTCACCTTCAGTTAAAAATTTATTTCTAATATCTAATCTGAATTTCCCCTGGTGCAATTTAAGGCCATTTCCTCTCATCTTTTTGCTTGAGAGATGGCAGAAGAGACTGACTTCCACCTCTCCACAATCTCCTTTCAGTAGCTGTAGAGAGTAGTGAGGCCCCCTGCCCCAAGATTCCTCTCATCCAGAAAATCATATACACAAACCCAAAAGTTCAAAACCAAACCTCTTGTTAAAATTGGGCTAATGGGCTTGGACCAGACTCCTTCTGCTGAGATGTGCCTCGTACAACGAGATGACCCTGAACTGATTAATGAAGCTTTAAAGCAGAAGGCAGCAGGCCTTCAGCCTGGTCAACCTCTTTCTTCTTGCAGTCATAAGGATAACAAAGGATAAAATAGCTGATAACTTTAATATTACCAACTCTTAAAATTCATTCAGCAGAGCCCACACTGACCCAGGCATCCTGTGTTTAAAGAAATCACCACCCATGTTTTGTTTCATCTTAAATGTTTGTTCCTTTTCTAAAAAAGACCAACCCAAGGAAATTTTTGCTTGAAAGCAGTGTGGATTCAAAGTGTATGTGAGGTATCTTATTAGCTTTGAGTTTATTCTCAATTCAGTCACAGGAAATATCCATTTTCCTGAAGAAGCAGCAGTTGTTATATTTCGCTGCTGTAGTGTGTGTAATATCAATCTCATGTTTATTTATGCATGTAAAGATTTTATTATTTACATTTAAATATTTATAACATTTCTGCATAAGCAGCCAAAAAAGTTCATCTCTGCCCTTTAGGAACTAAGCAATTTCATTTTACTAGGTAGACTTTTTTCTATATAAATAATTGACACATTGATTTCTCCCTCTGTCTTGATGCTATTTATATTATTTCTTAAATGCAAGAGGGTTATAGAACTAACAGACTGACTGGTCTGTTTTTATTGCCTATCAAATCCAAACAGACTAATATATCACATGAAGGATCTGGAATAGGGAGTGGTGATAAAACACTAAAAAATAGGAATGAATTCATTAGCATTCAGATATGGAAGCCTATGCTAATTACATTGCTACATTGAAAAATGTTTGTTTCTTCCTGGAAATAACTTTATGTATTTTTTTTTTTTTTCCTGAGATTAGCAGAACTGTCTGGCTGCATAGCAATAGATATAATTGTAATCTTTCTTTCAGTGGTACAATCTTAATATGATTTTTGCAAACGACAAGGTATTTTAGCAGGATCCAATGAAGCCATGATGATTATATGGGAAGCTGTACTCAGAATAGGTTTTCCACTGTCCAGTGGACCAGTCACGTCTCCTTCTGAGGGTGAGAAGAGCATCTTGTTCATTCTCCCCTTCCTCCTTCACCACCTACACTGGACAAGTTAAAACTGTCTTTAAAATTTTGTTTTCATGACTTCTGCTGATAAAAAACACTTTTCACTGCTGTCATAACAATGAGACAAACAAAATTGGTACCCAGTGAGAATTTGAAAAACAGGTGAAAGCACATACACCATTTGTGGAAAAATAAAAAAGAAGATAAAAATTCCTCCCTCATTTAATACTATCTCAACACAATGATGCAATGACCAATGGAGTTTTTGGGTTGTTTTTTTGGTTTGTTTTTTTTTTAATTTCGTTTAAGTCAGTGCAATTCCAGTCAAGGAGAAAGCAAATTAATTTTTAGGAGTTCAATTCTGTCACCAAACAGAGCCAACTAAATGGAATTATAGGTATGTCAGGCATTTTCACCAGTTGTGTCATTGTGCAAGGCTGTGGTCAAAGACACAGAAAGAGAAAATCTCATCTTCATCCATTGTGTTTACAACCCAAGCAGTCAACGCAGTGGAAAAAAAATCAGGAAAACCAAGTGACTTATCCAAGGTGTCAGGTAAATTGGAAATCCAAGAATAATGTCCAGGGTCTGTGCTCTAAATCAATTAGCTGCTCTCAAGTCCATCCTGTTTCGCAAAAGGAAAACACAATGTTTTTTCTTTTAATCATCGATCATGGTTTGTCTTCCTTTGGCTGTTCCTCATACTTTTTCAAATTGTGTATTTTTCCCACATGGAAGCAAATTGAGAGATTGTTCTTGCTTCTGAACAGTCCTTAAAATCACACCCACTCACCACATAATTTGCTACATAAATTTTCTTTACAGGTGTTCAGGAACCACAGCCTGGGGGTAAGTTTCCATTGTTTCTCCTGGATCTATTAAAACAATCTCATACTATTTCAGTTTGCTATTTTAATTTTTAGGGTTTCATTCTGTTGCCTTTTCAGATTTAGAGATGAATGTTCTTTCTTTGCTTGATTACAAAAGCCCAAGTTTATATGGAATGTAGAAATCTGCTCCAATGTGAGTGTCACCTTCTTTGCAACCTGCTTAAATAACTCAAGGAAAAAGACGGGAGAGAGAGCAAGAAAGGGTAAAGGAAAAGTCATAGCTAATAATTTAAACTGTACCTCAGAAACACAGAAACATCTTCATTGAGGTTGAAAGTCAAATATGAAAACTAGATAATTTCTAGCAAAACATTCCCATTGCTTTTTTTCTAGATCCTGACTCACCAAAACATAGTTTTTAAATCTATAACTTTAATTTTGAAATTCAGAGTCAGCTCCAATTGTTATTGGGATTTATCTTATGTACTTTAAGCAAAGTTGGACACCTTCATGTGGAGTAGTCAGACCAGGCTCCTTTTACACACAGGGAAGAGCAAGAGCTGTTTTCAGAGAGCTGCTCATCTCCTCCTGGGGCCTAAAAGTTAGGAAAAGAGTCTGACTTGGTAGGCATGTATATTTTTTTTTTTGCATCAATTGTTAAAGGAAGTTACTGCACCATTCAGTTCTGGATGTAGAGCTTCCAGAGCTCAGACAACAGGTGAGATAATTCTTGGTTTCTGAGACTTGCCTGTATTACAAGTATTGCACAAAATGAGGGGATGGTTTCTCCTGAATGTGGAGAAGCCATATTTTTACAGATTATAGATAGCTCCAGGTTTTTCCATTTCCGGGTTTCAGAGTAGAAGGTTTATAAGGCTTCCGATATTGCCTTTTCAGGCTGTTTCTTTTAATTTTGGCTTTAGTATAAGGTTCAAATACATAAACTAACTAGACCATAAACTTCTACAAAAATCTCTGGAAGTTCTAGATGTATGGCTATACCTAGAGAAGCTGTGGCTGCCCCATCCCTGCAGGTGTTTGGATTGCCTTGGAGCAACCTGGTCTGATGGAAGATGTCCCTGCCTATGCCAGGGAATAGAAACAAGATGATCTTTAAGGTCCCTTCAAAGCAAAAACATGCTCTGATTCTGATTGCCAGCATTGTCACAAGATCTCTCCCCTGTAGAATAAATTTCACCTACAAAAATACATCTTTTGGTAGAGAGTGAGCAATTGCATTGATTCAAATTTTCAACGTTAAAAATAGTATGAACAGGGAAGGTTTGGAAATAGCAAGGACAGATTATTTTAGGCATTTAAGTAGCTTAAACCCATTGAAAAACATAAAGTTTAAGTAGTTTCTTTAAAACTATTCTGTAGATCATGGAATCTTAGAATCATTGAGGTTGGAAAAGACCTCTAAGACCATTGAGTCCAAGCATTCCTGCAACTGATGTCAACATCCAGAATGCTGGTGGCCCCAAGGAAATGTCCTCACCAAGTAGGGTCACTCGCAATTAAAAAGGGACTGATATTGTAAGTGGCTTGTATGAAAACTGTCACTAGGAGCTGCATATATAGAGAAAAATCCTTCATAAGTTAAGAAATAGCTTTGTTTCTTTTTAATCTTTTTTATCTCTTACTACTGCTCTGCTACTGCTTTTGGTCTATATAATCAGCTAATGAGATTTCCACTTCTTCAGGCAATGAGGCAAGTTGTGCTCGAAGAAAAGTTGTGCCTGGATTCATTGCAATGCATTCATATACTATTAAGAAATATTTTACAGAGCAGCACTTTTAAACAAATATTAAATTCACACAATTGTTAATCGGTGTGCCATCTGGAAACATTTGAAAGTTTAGACTCTTAATTGCCTGAATCTCATAAATGTTCAAAATTGTTGCATACTACAGGCTATATTGCATTTAGGACTTTTTTTACTGTATAAATACATGTAATTAAAACGTGAGATAGGAACACTTTCCAGCAGCTGTTGTGAGCACTGTAACCATCTTCCCTATTAATCTTCAGGGATCTGAAATATGTGTTGCTGAGCACCAGGGTCAATGACATGCCGCTACATTTGAATCCCACCATTTGACAAAGCATTGCATTCTGTTTCTAAATTCTTTCATGCGACTGACAGCTACATCCATTTCTTCCCCAGGCCACTCTTTAAATTCCTTTGTACTTGTAGAAGCAAGTTTGCTGGCTCAAGAATTTTGTCTTAACTCTGCCTCTAAGACTTGTCAATGGTAAATTAGGACAAGAAATTCTAATTTATGTTTCAAAGACACCTATGGTAGTAAGAGAAACTATTTTTATTTACAATTTTTTCCCTCAAAAGTGTCAAATCAAAGACTCTATAATTACTATATATTTTCAGGAGATGTCATCATATATTGACTTCAGGGGGCAAGCGGTGGACAGGGTTAATCTGAGAAAAGTCAGTGAAATACACAAAGATTTCTGTTCATACCAAATGTTACTTAGAGAATTAACTATCTTGGTAAGAAAACAGAAATATTTGGGCTACCAGCTGCTCTCCTCCAAGACGTTCGCGCACAGAGGTAGGAGATACTGCAGAGGGAAGGCAACTTCTTCTTGTCCAAATGTCAGTGGAAGAGTTTCTCTTGTCCGATGCCCTGAATGGTTTTGACCAAGTCAGTGAAAAGGAATTCAATGATTTTCAGCAGGCAGTTCAATATTCTCACATGAGCTTTAACAACATTGCTCTCTTGCTTTCTCATTAAATTCTCCAAGTGTTTTTTTTCCTCCTGTATTCCCTTGCTCTCCACCACAAATCACAGATGTTCTTTTGACTTTCTTTGTCCCTATCAGCTCTCAAGTTATGGCCATCAACTACTAACACCTTTTACAGCCAACAAAACAGCTGGCAACATATGTGGCATAGACACCTTTGTCTTGTTTCCAGATACAAAGGAATATTTCTTTAAAGTGGAGTTTTTTTTTTCTGACATAATTTACAGATTTTAAATAACTGTGATTATTACCCTAGGGAAGACATGTAGTTAGGAAGAGAAAGAAGTGACTCACAATGGCCCTTGTTGGTGTATTTGGAAGGGATCTTTGATGAGCTCCTGTGCAGGGCCAGGAGTACGATCCTTACAGATATTCTGTGGATATTCTCTGGATATAAACTCAGGATATTCTATGATTCTGTGATTCTGAGTTGGTAGCTGATCGGAAGGATTCCCTCTCCAAACATCAAGTAGAAAATTTTGGTGTGTAGAGTTGCCAGAGGATACAAGAAATAATGACTGAATTTCCTTGCTTTTAATCCCATTTCTAAGACGATATCCATAGAAGGAAAGGAAAAACATGTTTGGATATGAGAAACTCTACATGTTGGGGAGGTACAGGACTAGCAAAGTGTTGCTATTATATGATAAAGGTGTAATTTGCCCTCTTCCTTTTAGATAATAATTAAAATGAAATTAAATAATTCTTCATTTTCTTTTCTTTTTTTGTTTTCCTTCCCCCCTTCCCCACCCAAGTATATGTCCCTGGTACAAGAAATAAGCCATAAACTGGACCAACTAAAATTTCTTTTGCTGTCTGCATTTCATTTCCAAAACGTCCTTTCCTATTATTTTTCAGTGGTAGACCCCTGTGGGATCAGACACGTCCTGCAAAAAGCCCTTTGTCCAATGAGCACATGGAAAACACAGTCAGATGGAGCAATAGTGTACTTGCAAAATCAACTGCTTGTCCTGCTCTTTCATCCTGACAACTCTGATAAGACAACTCCTCTTAATCCCTTTTTCTGCCCTCCTGCAGGTGTGAGGGATGGAGCAATGACCTCTGTTTCAAGAAAAGAGAAAGCAAATGCAGCTTTTTCAGATTATGATCCCACAAAACCACTGAAAACTGAGAGCTTCAGCATTTCTTCTTTATTATTACAATCTTCTTTTTTTCCTTGAGCTTATCTGCTCTTGAAGGAACACATAATTTCTTGAGGAGAGAGATTTTTAGACATAGAAGGGCACCTGTAGCAGTTCTTATACAGACATTATTGGAAACATGCAGAGGAGAGAAAAAATAGAACTTTAAATCTGTATTTTTGTAACACAGCTGACAGAGCATAATGCAAGTAGGGCTTCCATACCTTTGGGTTATGAAATGAGAGACACAGGACTTGAGTTATTAGTGTTAAAGAAAAGTGCTGGTTTAGCAGAAACAAAAAATTCCCACCAATTGACTCATGCAGTCTTTCTATGAGTACAAAACCAGACCCACAAATATGGGATAAAGAAGCAGATAATTTCAAATAGATGGTGGGGGGAACTGTTCTTTAGATACAGTTATATCACAGCTATAACTGTGTAGAGCACTGGCAGTCAGAATTCCCACGTTTCTATTTCAAGGCATCAACCTAAGATCTGATTTCTTTGTACTTAATATTGGGGACCTGGTTTTGTCCTTTCTTTTCTGAATTTGGAAAGATTCCTGTGTCTCAAATTCAAGGTCTGACCTATAGTCAAATGTAATTTCTTTCTGCTGTTCTAGCATTTGAAAGAAGAAGTGATTTCATCTCTCTTATCTTGGGTTGGAGCAAAAAAATATTTATTTTTACCAATCTCTACTGATGCTTTTCTATGTGACACTGGACAAATCATTCCACCTTTTTTTTTTTTTTTTTGTCAGTATTCCTCTCTTTCAATCTTACAATTCTAATCTAAAAGTATTCATTTCTCTTATCACTTTGGTCCTTTTACTTGTCTGTAAGACAAATGAAGACAAATCATTCTACTGAAATCGAAGTATCATACAATATCCTGAAATGAAAGGGGCCAACTAGGAAGTCCAACACATGTTCTGACAAAGGAAAACATAGAATAAATCAATGGGGCATGAGAAAAATGCCTCCAAAAATGCAAAAAAAAACCCCTGATTTATTATATAATTTATCAGTGGGACAAGTGAAGCCAGGCTAGAAATGGGTTTGTGTTTTCAACTGGTTCTTCTCATGTCCAAGAAGGTGCAAGCTCCAATTCAGGCTTGTGAATGGTTGTAAAATTCAGGGATTCTCTTTATTCCAGTGATTATCTGATATCAATAATGACTCAGATTACATTGAGTCTGCTCTACAGACAGGTCACACAATTTTACAAACCTCCAAGTCTGTAACGTCCTTGCAATCTGTACCCCATCTGTCAAATTTTTGCTGAAATTGGCTGACAGATGTTTTGCAATGCTGCTGCTTCTCTCCAGTTCCACCACATTCCTGCCCCAACATACCTTTGAAACACACTTTGATATGCAGAAAAGATAGCAAAACAAGGCTGGTAAATTCCTCTTCATGCCTTTTAATAAATCCAGATCAACATCTGGATTTGCAACCTAGTCTAGTGGAAGGTGTCCCTTCCCATGGCAGCGCAGCTGGGAGATGATCTTTAAAGTCCCAAACCATGCTGTGATTCTCTGATTGTCTGACTGGACAAGCTTGATGTTGATTGGCCTGATATTCAATATTTAGCCTCTTGTTTCTTACTTCTTCCCTTAGCATTTTTTTTTTTTTTAATAAAAGAAATATACTGACAACGAACCCACTTCCCCTGAAACTTTCCCACACACAACCCACAGAATTTATGGGTGTAGGCAATGTAAGAACAAGTTAAATCTTTCTTCTTTAACAATTAGGCTGAAGAAAGGGTTAAGGATATTTTCTGCACCTGGAAATTTTTTCAACAGTAGCAGAGATGAGCAGTCAGACAGCAGCCTTTGATCTTTCCATGCTGTGTCACAGCTTGTGCACAAAGGTATTTCATGCGTGGTTTGGGAGCGTTTGCCATCGGACTGGGAAAGATGGAGAGTGCCATGATAAAGAGCACTAAGGAGAGACACGTTCTGAGGCCATGTTTCCTCACACAAAGCTGTCAGCATCCCTTTCCTTCTATAACACCATCACAGCTGGATGGTGACACAGCTGAAGGCTATCTTTCAAAAATCCATCTTGCATGGTCTTCCCTGCCTGAAGTGTAGATGGACATAGAGGTGGAATTACATTTCACAGCATCATCAAGACAGTCCCCTGTAGATCTGTATCTCATTCCTTTCACAGAAATCGAAGCACAGATTTTTCCTGTATGACCTAAGGTGCCTGAACTGGTGTAGAACTATTATCCAGCAGGGGAAGAAAGAAAAAGACAGACATCTCAGGAGACTCAGTCATCCTACCTAACATCTAAGCCATCCCATAAATACACTTATCCCTTTCTTCGTATCGACTCCAGAAGCAGTCCCTGTTGCCACAGGGATCTTGAATGAGTGCTTCAAGTTGAGTGAGATGAATTTCCCACCAAACCATGGTGGGAAAACAACCAGCTCAATAACATCTTGCAAAGGGAGGTGTCACTTCAAAGATCACCAAGTTAAATCTAAATTACTTCTGATTTTAATATTCTTTCCATAAAATTATATGACTTGACTGGAATCATAGTTTCAGAGTATTTGTTTGTCCTTGCATGTAATGCGAGTGATCTGGTTTTCTTTTGTGACAGGAATGAAGTATAAATAATGGTTATTGAACAGTTTATTAAGACAGATTTTATACAAGACCTATTTTTGCTACATATGGTGAGAGACCACATGATCACAACGTTTTTTCTTCAAGGTGTTTTTCAGACTGTATTAGACAAACCAGGAGAGGCAAACCCCTGGTAAAGAAAGAAATTACAGTGGAAATCAAATTCAATGTTGTATCTCCCCCACCATTTTATCTGTAGGAGTGGAATCATTAGGAAGTTAAGCTGAACAGGATTGTATGAAATCCTCTACCGTACTCCTTAATAGGAGACCAAGATGCAAGATTAGCTATATCCAAACCCTTTTGAAAGCCACTAATCTAATCTGCATTCAAAAATCACTAGTGATGGATATTCTACCTATTCTCCTAATTCTCAGAAAATATAATCCAGTACTTCACTTCCTATCACATTCTTTCTAGATGTTAGAAAAATGCCATGTGAATGGCATTTTTAAGGAAAAGTAAACAAAGAAATAGAAAAACATAAGTTAATCAACATTAATTTTTGTAATGCATTTCCTCCAATGTCCTTGCACTGGAAATGCATGACATGATTGCTTTTTTATACTGGGTGGAGAGGACAGAAGAAGAAAAACTGGGCCAAGGACAGCTTTTTGCAACATAAAAATAGCCCAACTTTTAAATTTAATAGACTGGATTCTTCATAGATTAGAAGCAAGTGCAAAGGATCTCTGAAAAAAAAAAGAAAAACCAACCCTGTGACTCTCCCCTTTCTTCCCCTGCAGGGCTGAGGGATAATTGATTGTAAAGATTTTGGCATGTTTAGGGCTGTTTCAGGACTCAATTTTGATTTCCAAGGGCTTGCACAGAGGAGGAAGTCCACATACAAAAGGGAGAAGAGATTTTTATATGGGTAGATTATTTTTTAATAAGCAATAAGTAGTAAGAAGTAGTACAGGAATTTGGAGACCTGGGATAAATCCATGAAGGCTAAGAAGAGGAAAGCTTTATAGGGCTGGGTAGAAAGAAGCGGTGATAGGTACAGGAATGGTGATAATAACTTTTTATTTATACTGTTTTATCACCATCTAAACACGCCCCATATTAATACCCATAAGTATATGTAATCTGACATAAAATGATGCAGATTCACAGGAAATGAAGGGTGTGCACAGATATCAGCATGTGTGTGTGTATAAACACGAGTTTATATTAATATACATAGAAAACATATACTAACATATATTATTATATTATTATAATATCCTCCACAGCACAGGAAGGACGTAGACCTATTGGAAAGAGTCCAGAGGGGGCCACAAAGCTGATTAGAGGGATAGAAAACCTCTGCTGTGAGGAAAGGCAGAAAGAATTGGGATTGTTCAGCCTGGAGAAGAGAAGCCTTTGGCGGACACAATTGTGGCCTTCCAGTACCTGAAGGGAGCCTGCACGAAAGGTGGGGAGAGATTATTCACAAGGGCCTGGGGTGACAGGACAAGGGGGTATGGCTTCACACTGAAAACAAGTAGGTTTAGATTGATTATTAGGAAAAAATTCTTGGCTGTGAGTGTGGGAAGCCTTGGCACAGGTTGCCCAGAGAAGCTGTG
The DNA here is from genome assembly GCF_024509145.1 of Vidua macroura. Classification (NCBI taxonomy): domain Eukaryota; kingdom Metazoa; phylum Chordata; class Aves; order Passeriformes; family Viduidae; genus Vidua; species Vidua macroura. Next base: position 344,762 of record NW_026530545.1, read on the forward strand.
GCTGCCCCATCCCTGGATGAACAGATGGTTCAAGGCCAGGGTGGATGGGGCTCTGTGACAATGGAAAGTGTCCCTGCCCATGGAGGGGGATGGAATAAGATGATCTTTCATGTCCCTTTCAACCCAAATAATTTTATGATTCTAATATTACCTTGTGGTTTTATTTCCTCCCTTTCAGGCTTCACATAATTAGTAAGTACTGAAATAATCAACATATATATTTGTAGGGCAGGATCTCAATGGAACACAGATATAGAGTATGGTTTAAACAGAGCTCTCTGGTTGTTCTTGTGCCACAGGGTTAGAGGTTTTTGCAGCATTAATGAACTCAGTTTCCTTCATCTTCTCTCTTGGCCTTGGTCTGATTGAAATCCATGAATAATTATTGCTCTCTCTAGATCTGGGTAGTTTGAGCCTTGTCAAAGAAGCAGGAGTAATTTCAACATCAATAATCCTTGCCATCAAGACCTCTTGCCAAAGAATAATGCATATATATTGGTCAATATACCAAAATTCTTATAATACAAATCAGATACAATCAAAGGTGAAACAAGAGGTGCTCCCAGATTTTTTACAGCCACTGTTGTTTCCATTTTGGAGGAAATTATAGCAGGATTCCTGACAACCATTTATTTTTGCTTTCCTTTCAGATCTTTCACAGTTAATAAACACTTAGGGTTTTCAAAATTAATTGCAGCACAATTTTCTGCACTATTTAGAGAGCCTTGAAAAAAGGAGTTGTCAAACAGACCCAATATGTCTCCAACTCGACAACCATATGACTTAGCCTTGTGTTTTAGCCATACGGATGAGGAAGGCAACTGTGATTACTCCTCGTGGAAGGGGAGGGGGAGTGAGACAAGATTGCTAATGTCAGCCTGGCTTGTCAAGTGTAACCAAGACTGTGGAATTGCTGAGCTGTGTACCCAAGAGTGTGTCAGGGCTGGATGACTTCCATAAAATAGGACAGGCCGTCACGTGGTGCTGTGAGCCAGCTAAAGAGTTTGTGTGCCTACAACAGATGTGCTGTGTTAAAGATAGTACCCAAAAATGGTCAGGTGCCAGCATGACAAGTTTGCGAGCAGATCCTCCCAGCAGGAGCCAATTTCAGTGAAACAAGCTGGCAAGGCAGCACACTTGTCATGGATGCAAATGCCAGGTTTGGCATCTGCAGGTTTGTGGCACGGGAGAGAGGGGGGTAAGATCCAAGTTTCCACCATCAACTGGTGCCAGGACGTCAAAGAAAAAATCTCTCAGATGTTTGGTCTGTGAAAAACATTGACTTGATTGCCTAAATCTGATTTGAATGAAAGCAAAAAGGAAAAACAACAACACCAAACAAGATCCCAAGCAGTAGTTAGCTTACAACCAGGTGATCTCCTTTACCAAGTTAATAAAAAAATAGCTTAGTGTCCTGGTTTCTCTAAAGTCAAATTCTCATTATGGCTTCTTTTCATACTTGTGCAAACTATTCACAGCCCAGACAGTCCTGGGAAAAGAATTGTTATAATGTGAGGGCCTACAATGGGCAGTTCTTTGTAGCCTTTTCACTCTATTAAAGATAACTGAAATTTGTTCCAATAAATGCAGAAGTCCATGGCTACTGAGCTTATTTCTCATTAAAATTCTTCCATGGGAGTTTAAACAATGAAGTCTGACAATAGTGACATAGAAAGATGGACAAATTTGTGTTGAGAACTTTCTGATTTACCAAATGTAGGTGTCACGTGGGAAAGCAGAGTGACATGTGCTTCAGGACACAAGGAAACTGCTTAAGGAGGAATTTTCAGGATTGTCTCCTCCCTTCAAGTTTTTAAAATATCTGTGACAGTAAAATATACAACTTGTACTCTGTTCATTCTACAGCTCTGACTGTTCCATCCCTGGAAGTTCTCAAAGCCAGCTTGGATAGGGCTTGGAGCAACCTGATCTGGTAGAAGGTGTCCCTGCCCTTGGCAGGGGGATGGAATGACATGAGTTTTAAGGTTCTTTCCAATCCAAACCATTCTGGAATTCTGTGATTCTATGACTGGAGAAAACTTGCTCCCAGATAGAGTATCTGTCTCAAGGACTGCTGGAATGACTAATGGTTCCTATCACTAAAGAGATGTTTTCAGAATCACCTCAGAGACAGATGGTTTGCAGTTCCACTTAGACTTTCATGGATGGTGAGTGCAAACAACTTGCAGAACAGGCTTGCCAATATTACAAAAGCAATGCCAAACCAGTTGATTTTTTTTTCCATTTCCTGGAGCCAAGAAATTCTGGTTTTCCTAATTTCAGGACAGTGAATGGTGGCTTAATTTCCAGGACAATTTATCTATTTATTACAGTCAGTTTGTTTTCAAGGCAGCAGACAGTGATAGCTTTTTCTAGTATTTCAAATGGTAAAACAATGTTCACTGGAGACTTCTTTCCTCAGGAAACAAATTGACCAGGATTGAGCTGGTAAGGAGTTGAGTCTCCTACACAGGGTATTCCAGTTCTGTTTTGCCACTTCTTACATTTATCCTATAGTATAAATCCATGTTGGAGAACAAAAATCACTTTTATGAAACTGCTGGTATAAAAATAGGTCACACATGAATTTGAAACTCAGATGAGAAAAAAAGAGGAGTTATACTGACTGAATTTATCTCTAGCCACACAATTTTGATTATAATCTGAGAAATTGGCCAATATGCTGGCAGATATGGCACAGGAATTACAAGTGGCTTAAAAGAATTTTTGCCTGCAAGGGTGGTGAGGCTCTGGCAGAGGTTTTCCAGAGAAGCTGTGGCCACCCCTGGATCCCTGAAAGTGTTCAAGGCCAGGTTGGATGGGGCCTGGAGTACCCTGGGACAGTGGAAGGTGTCCTTGCTCATGGGAGGGGATGGAGTGATATGAGCTTTAGGGTTTCTTCCAAAACAAACCATTCTATGATTCTTTGATCGATTCTGTGATTCTCTTGTTGCTTCATGTTCACAGTGGGAAAAATAAGGGGATGGCTTGTGAAATAGCCAAAACCCCAGGAGGTTAGAGCCTAATCCCCAGGAGGAGGGAGGTTTCCTTTCCACCTGCCCTGCCAGGCAAGCTCCAACCCCACACTCTGCCCAGGTTCCCTTCCACACACAGTGTGAGTTTGGCTCCACACAGACAAACCCATGGGGCAGGGGACAACCCTTCACAACATGTTTTCAGCCTTGGCTGGGGCAGGAGAGGGCTGTAGGGCTCTTGCAGAAAGGAATATCCCTTTCCCTACCTTTTAATTCTTTGCCTCTTCTCTGTCTGTGCCCGTGGAGCTGGCTGGTGACAGAAATGACAGCATTTCAGTGGCTGTGTCACCTGTCCTGCCAGCACTGAGAGTAGAGCAGCTCTGTTTCTCTGCTGCTGCTAAATCCCCTTGAGCATGTGACATAGCAGAGGAGCTCCATCCTCTGCCTTGCCTTGGTGCTGTGAGCTTTTGTGCCACCAGAGGTTCTGTATCCCACCTGGGATAGTGGAAGTGGAATGAGATAAGTTTTAAGGTCCCTTCCAACCCAAACCATTCTGTGATTTCATTATTAGAATTATTAGAATTATTATTAGAATTGTGGATGCATCTACCTTTAGCATAATTAAAATAACATGACTGTACTGACAAACTTTGTTAGAAGAGACATATCCTGTATTAATGAAAATTTTCTTTATCTTATATAGATTGAACAATTCCATCTCCACAAGGAGTAGCTGTGTTAGTTAATGGATTTTTTATTCTATTTTATTTGGCACTTTATCCACAAGTTTTTCTGCCACAGCTGTTTCAGGTACTTTTTAGCCTATCATGTTAAACAGCATGGTTCCAGTGGAAAATTTTCTTAAAGCAAAGCCAAGTTGCCCAGGGAACTTGCAGAGTATCTCGCCTTAGAGATATTAAAAAACTATCTACACATAGTCATTGGTGACTTGCATTGAGTGGTTCTACTTAAGCAAGAGGCTTAAATGAGGGCACTTTCAGCCTATGAATCTGTGAAATTTCCATTGATTCAAGCGTTTTTTTTAATAAGGATATTTCATGACACAGTTCTTTGATACCATTTAAAAATAAAGGAATTTAAAAACATATATGATAATAATAATAATGATAATAATAATACCAGATAATGACAACTTTATCCTGTCATTACAAAACTGAAAATGTTACAAAACTTCTGTTTGTTGCAATTGGAATAGTTTAAAATTTCAGTAATAATAATAATAATAATAATAATAATAATAATAATAATAGTTTATCAGTTTAAAATCGATCAATCTTAAATTTTCTAGTTGCAGTTTAAACAAACTAAATGTAAGTAGGTTTTTTCCTGATAGATTTCAATCAAATTTCCCTTAAAATTTGGAAACTACATGTAAAATATCATACTGAAAAAAACAGTAGATGAATTTGTAAATGTGATCTACTACAGTTTGAAATTTATTTTCCATTCCATTTCCTTTCTGCATTTGTTGTGTTCAGTTATGGCAGACCCTGGAGAGACACAATTGTGAACATGATGTCAGGTGATATGAATGAACAAGTTCATTTCAAGTGTTACTAAATTGTTGTTAATTTTATAGATATTCATTGATGTTGTGTCAAAGTGGTGATTAAAACACTCATCCTTAATTTTAATAATACTTTTCTAATAACCACATCATTCCTTTGTAATGAAAGAAATTGTTTTCATGTTCAAACTTTTAAGGCTTCTGATTTTGTGCAATATCTGCCAAAACTTTCCAATTTCTTCTACTTTTCATATTCTTGTTCAATATAGATTATTTACCAAATGAAAAGCAGAAACTCACAGTGAGTGATTCTTCTTTTTGTTTGAACTTCAAGGGGAACTATGTTGGAAAAGAAAAAAAATATATGGTTTTATAATCCAGTGTGCTTCAAGAAATGGAGATCTGGGACAGGCAATGATTTTATGTCCACATACAATTAATCTTTTCTTATATAAAAGCCACAAAAAATTATAAATAACTGTGGCAATGGGCATATGACATTTCCCACAGATGCACTTTAGAGCAATCCTTCTGAATATCTGTAGAAAATTATTGTTGGGAATATGTCCCACGACATTTCTGGAACACAAATTATGTTCCTTTGCAACAGTCTTGTGTGTTTACAGTTTATTATGGCCTGCAAGGAAAAGAAACTGATTTATGCCTACTCTGTTCTATCCCACATGCACATGCATAAGTGCCCATCCAGGCTTGAACACAAACATTAAAAGAGCATTAGAAAAGCCACTGAAGTGAAGCATTGCAAAGCTAAGACATGCAAGACTTTGCCACCTGTGCAGATACACCTTCTTCCTTTGTCACACACGTTGCCTCCTGGAAGCTTTAATTCCCTGACTGCCTATTCTTCTTCCAAAGATTCCATGCTTTAAGGACAGATGCTGCTCACTAAGCTAATCATTAATCAATATTTTATTTTACCTCAATTACTCAAAATGGTGTTCAAAGTCTGTTCTGCATTGAAAAATTGCATATAGGCAATTAATAGCTAATATTTGTGTGTGTACTGAGTGTATATAGATATTGAATTTTTTCTGTTCACCTTTAGCTTCCCTGCAAGCAGTGAGATTTACAACTGAAGGAAACTTTGACAGACCACGTCTTTGTACCATTTCAGGTTCTTTTTGGTCCTCTAAGGAGTGCTTGAGACTTCTTCATCCAGCCAGAGAAATATCAGCAATCCTGAGGTAAATTGACTGTACATTTGAACCATTTTTGAACCACTTTGCTGCATGTTACAATTAGGTGGCTAAATATCAACTCCAAGATTATCCCCTAGCTCTAAACAGCCAGAACACCTTATTCCAGGTACACCTATTCCTTAAGGAAATTTCCAGCACTAAAGAACATCTTGGATTATTTTAGCCATTCAGCAACTTCATCAAGAAGTGAGGAAAAACAGAGCCCAGAATCCATCATTCCCCCTTCCTGGCAAAGACTCCCACCCAATAAACCACAATATGTGTCTCTTCAGGTCTGCTTTACTTGTGGCTCTGCACGTGGTTACCCAGGGCCTGTGTTAGGCAGAAAGGGGAGAGATTCCTTCTCTCCACCCTACATGGTTTAGATATATCTGGTCAAAGCCTGCTGCAGGGCTATGGGAAGAGCAGATTTAAACTTTTCTCAGGCTAAAACTGCCCTGCTACTCCAATTCTGAGATTCCCAGGACAATGCTTAAACCACGGGACCATTATGTAAAAGATGAGTGTTGGCAGCACCTCTTCTGGCAGGTGTGAAAACACTGCTCTCCCTATCTGAACCCAAAACTTTGACTTAGAGACCTATGCCCAAAAGGAAGCTTCTTGCCTTGGATGCACTTTTCTCTGAATTCCCCAAAACCAAGGCATAAAGGGTTTTTCATGCCAGCCACTTCCCTCAGCTGGCTTAGATGTTTTACCACTAAGTGGGTACCTGCCTGAGGCCCTTAACTTTTCCCAAGTTTTCTGAAGGCAAGCAGAATTAGCTGTTGCTGCACAGGAAATGTAGGCACCTCAATCTACAATCTGACTTCTGGAGAGACTGAGTTAAAGATGCATGGATGATGAGAATGTCAGCCCCAAATCCATTTTAGGATCTGAGGGATGTAAACCATTCAAAGCCATTTATAGTAAAAAGAAAGATATTCCTTGCATGAAACAAGTTTGGCAACAGACACCTGACAAATATCTTTCTCTTTTTTTTTTTTTTTTTTTGTGAAGGAGGAGACCTAAATGTGAACTTATGTTTTTTGAGAATAACACAAATAAATTTAAAATTCAATAAGGATTATCCATGTGGGCATCCAGAGTCTGAATCAATCTACCCATCTCATTTTTTTCTGTGCATTGAAACTGGGAGGGACAGAGGAAGGGCTGTCATTGATCCATCCATGGGGAGGAAGTGATAGTCCTCTAAAAATCGAGAGTCAGTGGAGAATTTCATTTCTCTGTGTATACAAAGAAGCACTCCCAACCATGCACCACATAATTTACCAGCGCAGCTTTTCTACCAGAAGTGATTCTTCACACAAATTATAATTGAGTAGTGAATACTTTAGTTTTGCTGCAGAGAGCTTTAGATCCTAAGAGCCTATAGGCATTGACTGAAGAAGTTCCTGGAAGAGAAATGGAGAGCTATTAAAAATAAAGTACAAACCTGGTTCAGCCCAAATCCAGAACTCACTGGAGGCTGGAGGAGTATTTTGTGCTCTCTGTATACACCCAATTGCTCTGTTGTCCTAGAGATATTCACCCCCAGTTGTGGTGAGAGGTGATCAGTAAATGAACTTGCATTCCTAACTAGGAAGTTTATATTAATTCAATGATCTTTAAGAAATTAAAATGTATTAAAAGTGTGTCATCCTTGCCTTCAATCATGATGTCATAACAACAAATACAGCAAAGAGGATCTTGAGATTCTAACAATGACTGAAACTTATCCATTGCTCAGACAAAGGTTTCACAAAGTTAGAATAATTCTTTCAGATTCCCTAAATTCAGCTCTGGAAGTAGGAAATTAGCAGAAGTTTGTGTAAAGTCTTTCCTTGGTTTGCTGTTCCAAAATGCAGAAATACACCTCATCTGCTGTCAAGGCAAGAGTACCTTTCACAACCGTGTGTTTTGAATAATTTAGTTTATAGTTTCAGTGTCCATGAAATGTTTTGAAAACAAAACAAACAAAAGCTGCTGCAAATTATCTTAGAATCACAGAATGGTTTGGGTTGGAAGGGACCTAAAAGTTCTTCATTCCAACACACCTCTGCCATGGTCTGGGACACTTTCCTCTATCCCAGGTTGCTCCAAGCCCTGTTGAACTTGGCCTTGGACACTTCCGGGGATGAGGAAGCAACATCTGCTAGGGTTTCACCACCATTTTCTCCTTCATTATTTTGGTGTTTTGAGAAACAGGTATAAAGTGCCAAGAACAAAACAAAAATCACAATTTGCTGTATTATAATGAGATTTTTTTTTCCAATCGATTATCCCACTTAACAACAGCTACCTAAAGACTGGGCTAGCCTTCATCTCCAATGAGCAGCAGTGTTGTGTGGTGGTGTGTCGGAACCCTGGAAGAAATATTATAAAGATATTTGTGCACAAAACAGCCTGTTCTCACATGCTTTTAAGAGAAGAGAAAAGGGAAAGAGAATAGTCAACTGAGTTCAAAGACTTCAGTTTTATACTCTGAGCCTTCATTGCCAGAGAAGAAGCAGCCAGGGCTTCATCTGAAATGGCTGATACTGCCAGACACTACAGCCAGTCAAAGAAGTAACCTGATTCAAAGACAGGGCTAAGCAAGAGATATCACTCACAAGGGGTTTTTTCCTGTCAAAAAAATTAAGAAAGAGGAAGAAAGGATCATGTCATAAGGTGGTTCAACACTTCCTTTTGTGCAGTCAATAGAAAAGCTCTCACTTGTAGTCTTGATCTGAAAAACAACACAGTATGACAAGTCTGATTGATAGATTCATATCAGAGGTCCTGAATATACCTAAATTCATACAGAATAAAAATAGTACATAATTCTAAAAGCAGAGAAAGTACTAAAGAGTTGTAAGGATCTTGTTTGACTTCAAGAGATTTTATCATGAAATAGCAAGTGCTTTACTTTAGGTTTCTGGCTTAAATCTGTTCCAGAATATAGAATCATAGAAGGGCTGGGGTTGGAAGGGACCTTAAAGCTCATCTCATTCCAACCTCCTGCCATGGGCAGGGACACTTTCCAGAGACCAGGTTGTTCCAAGTCCTGTCCAATCTGGCCTTAAGGATACTTCCAGGGATGGGTAAGAAGCTGAACAGTTTTCACCAGATGCATATTTGCTGTGCTAGGCTACACAAAATGACATGCTAGACTCAATTCTGAGCAGACAAAAGGCACATCACTCAGCTGGTGCAGACTGGAACTCCTGGTGACAGTGATCATAGAGTGCACAGGGAAGATGGATGAATATTTTGTGTGTGGACTTTTCCAGTCTATGGACAGTCCCTCCAGGTCAGGACTGGGAGGCAATTTCACACGTTTCATTTTTTTTCTGCCCTCTTCTGCTCATGTGTCACACACAATCCCAGCTCTGCCTACCAAGGAAACAGAGTACTCTTCCTCCCTAAACAGGCACACCAAACCAATGGGGATGTCATTGGGAGAAATTAAAAAACAGTAAAGAACAGGATTGTGTCACAAGAAAGGTCTGTATTTTCCTTTTGTGCAGTCAGTGGAAAAGTTCCTACATCTCCACTTAAGCCAAAAGACAAAGTACTAAACTGCAGCAGCTGGAACCCAACATAAGAGCCAGAGGCATGTGAAACTCAGCTATTTCCAACTGCACAAACCTGTGCAAACATAGCTTTCATTTTTCTTCCTCCTAAAATTCCATGGTAGTTATCAGCTTCTAATTTCATCCCAAAAATTCCCAGTAAAATTTAAAGAAACAAAGCACCACTTGACTGTGTGCTGTAAGAGCTTTTGCATAGTTCTAATGTGAAATTTCTCTTCTCATTTCTGCTGAAGGGTCTGGAAACCTTTGCAATTACTTGTTTTGATATCCAGTCATTTACAATAGGAGCTTATTAATATTTCTCTTTTTTTCTCTTTTTTCTCTTTTTTTTTTTTTTTTTTTTTTTTGCTATTAGAATAGCCAGTGACTTGCATTGTATTTAGCCCAAGGCATCTCTCACTGTCCCAAATAAATGCTTGCTGCTATCCAGAAACTGGCTTATAACACTCTAAGAAGAAGTTTGGGTGCAATCTTTCCTTTCTAGACAGTAAAAAGATTTAGTTATTGATGCCTGGATCATGGAAAGTGGCATCAGAACCAGGGAAAACATCCTTGCCCTGTTTCACCTGCAAGCACAGGAAAACTGAGGAACCACCCCACAGTTCCTGCCTTCTCCATGTTCATAGAATGAAGTTCAATAAATAATTTTAGAATACATATCAAACTTGAAGATAACTGGATCAAAATTACTTCCCTGAGATTGCAGAGGGAGTCTAGGGAGGAGCCATTGGAGTTGTAATTCAATAGCTCAACACAAGGTTATCTCCCTTTTCAAAACTTTATTTATATCTAAAGAGCAGTGGACTGGTCTTGAATATTCATGTTTTTGGAAACTAAGGTTGTAGATAAGACCTCAGGGAACTTTCATGTCACCATGTCCAGGTCCACTTGCCATCAATCCTTTCCTTCAGCGAACCACAGAGGAAGAGGGAAAGCTAATTAAAGCTCTTCCAAATGCCAGTGACTGAGCTGACTGCACCAGCTCCACCACATAATGGAATTCCAGCATCATAATGAGTGTTGTCCCAATGAAGGAAACACACATGGTGATAGTTTTGTGAGGGTGGTATGGATTTGCCTGGGTTGGTTTTGTACTATCTCAAAATAAAGTATTCAATGCCATTTGGGTACATTAAATTTTGCAATCAGATGACTCAACTCTTGTTAGTTCATCGTTAAGACTGAAGGTAAAACCTCAGTTATTCTAACCCCATTAAACTTTTTTCCCCTCCTTTTATTTTTGGTTTGCTTGTTTGTTTGTGTGATGCCAGTTCACACACTGTCCATTCTGCAGTGTCATTTTCCTTTGAGTCCCATGGGCATAAATTAGCTGTACACCTCCCACCAGATGGTTGCTCTGCAACGTGGAATGAAAGTCTGTGCTGAGCCTCCCTGCACATGTTGAGGCTAAATATGAATTCATAGATTTCTGTTTTCTCTCCTCCCTGACCTTTTCTGTCTCCTCTCTAGAACTGTGAAACAGCTACATGGGTCAGATCCAACGTGAGGTGGAGAGAACATGTAGGAAAAGCACATTCAGCTATTCCAGGAGCAAAATGCAGGGCTTCAGGACTACCTGGGAAGCCACTGTTTTCATAACTATCTTCCAGATCTTAAGATTGTTTTGGATTGCTTGGGATTTAGGTTGTTTGGGATAGTTTTGGGTTGCTTGGAGGGGTTGGGAGGAACTCCTCCCCTTTTTCATTCCCCCTGGCTATTTTCCAGGTTTACAGTCAGGTTCCTGCACTGTGCCAACAGGCTGGGTATAATCCCTCAGCTGCCTTGTGCAACTGCAATTCTTCCCAAAGAACCAGGAGAACACAACTGAGTCCTCAGGAACTGGCAGTGAATAAAAGTCGAGTTCAGCCTACTTTACTCAAAAGATTTTTCAGAACATGCAGTGTCCATAAATGTGTTCTTGCTGTCCCACATGCCAGAGATTCCAGAGGCTACCCTGGACAAGGGACAAAAGATGATGGAAATCATCATGACTTCAGCTAACCAACCTGAATTCAGCCCAAGGTTCCTATAAAATTTGTTGGTTTTTTGTTTTTTTTTTTTATGTGATGCTGTAATCCAATATCAAAACCAGAGTGGTCTTGGCTTTGTTGCTCTTTTTAATCTCAATTCAGCCAGTTTGCTGAATACACCTACCAGAACTGGAAGCATTATTTACATAGTGGGAAAATATTTAAGGTGCTTGGATGCCCAAATTTCCCCAAATTTCTAGCTCTGCCCAAAACCAAATTATGGAAAAAATCCAAATTTACTGCTGTTTTTAAACATATCAGGATAAGTTTTATAGGGATCCATTTATAGTTAATTTCTGTTGACTTTCTATTCTACAGACAGTATATGTAATACATTTTGTAAATGTAATATTTAATGATATTGAATTCTTATCGATTTTAAAAGATATGGGGAGATAGCTGGACAGTATGTCAGATACATTTGTAGTCCAAATTAAAAGAAGATTTTTTTTTTTAATAATAAGGTCATTTATTTAGATAGATGTTAATTAAGAGCCTTTGCAAAATAATCTTCAATCTAATACAAAAAGGAAATTTCCACTTAACATCCTTTTTCCGCTGAAGTAGGAACAGGCCGGAAAGAATCTCTAAAAGTCCTCTGGGTTTAGTGGGTGAAGCTCTTTTTACATGAGGTTTGCCCAGGTGTGAGCACTGGGTTGAGGTGAGGAAACTTTGCAGGATGAGTACAGTGGAAATGTCACAGCTGTCAACATTTGCTTGATTAGAAGCACTTACTAATGTCTCACAACCTTCCAATGCCTAAATGGGCTACAAGAGGGCTGGAGGGAGACTTTGGATGAGGGTTTGGAATGGCTTTAAACTGGAAAAGAACAAACTTAGATTAGATATTAGAAATAACTTTACTCAGAAAATGGTGAGGCACAGGTTGCCCAGTTGCATCTTCCCCATCCCTGGAAATGTTCAAGGCCAGGCTGGACTGGAATTGGAGCAACCTGGTCAGTTGGAAGGTGCCTCTGCCCATGGAAGGGATTGGAACAAGATTTTTAAGGTCCCTTCCAACCCAAACAATTCTGTTTTTCTGTGATCCTTTGCATTAATACAGTTCTATGTACTGAAACCTGCTCTGATCTGTAACGCATCAGTCAGCAGAAAAGCCCCTATTAAAGGATGAGGAACCCTTCTTCAGAGCCCTTTACAGACACAGCTGTGCATTATTCCACTGTTCTACAGTTGTGGAAACAGACCTCTGGCCAGAGCAAATTGAAGATCATGGACTTGTTATCAGCTATCAGAACCAAAAAATCTTTGAGTTCTGACTCAATGTCATAATAAAAAGTATTATTGTCATTATTCACTAAATGACCCATTAATCAATTAAAATCAAGATTTTTTTTTTTTAAGTAGAAATATTAGAATATGAAGGGAAAGAGATTTTGATTCTAGCAAATGATATCTGTATGTGTGGAATCAAAATATCTTCAAATAGCATAGGAAATGTACCCATTCCTGTCACCTAGCTAAGCAACCCACTAGGGACAGCAAATCCCCCTGTAGCTGAATCCCAGAGCTCGTGGGCATGATATGTCTCCTGTGGGCTGTTGTAGTCAGCCCTGTCAAATCCAAAATCCAAAATCTTCCCTCCCTGACTCTCTCCCAGTTGCATTTTCTTCCTCCACCAAGTGCTGGACAAAAAAAAAAAAAAAAAAAAAAAAAAAAAGACAATTTCTGTAGAGCTGTATCAGAGATGCCAATCTAATTATTTTTTTCTCTTTTTTTCTCTTTTCTTTTTTTGGACATGCATCTCTGGAGGAGGGAGGGGGAGGACAGGGAGTTGCAAAGGCGGGGCAGCCGAAGAGGGAGAGGAGGGGGGAAGATGAGAAAATATTTCCTTTGGCGATTTTGTTTCGCTTTTGAAAAGGGACTACTTTCCTCACTCCTTATCCCTCCTGACAAGTACAAGCACTTTGGGCCCTAACTGGATGTGAACATTGTCAAAAGAAATTTGGGCTAAAGGGAGGCATCTGCAGTTCTGTTCCGATTGCGCTCGGTGCTGGAGCCACTTTTGCGAATGTGGCAGGGTGGCTGGTGGGCAGACACCAGTACAGATGGGAACTTCACATACTGTATGCATCATGACCAACTATAAAAACAGTCACAATGCATCACTTCTTACCCGGCCAGTCTCCCTGGAACCTTCACTTCCAATTTCCATCTCACTGACATTCACAGCTTACAGTGAGCTTTTATGTTTAAGCATCAGTACAGTATTAATGCAGGAGAAAAGGGTGGCTGGGCTACTGCAGCAAGGAAATAAACCTCTGATCTCGGCCAGACGTTGGAAGGGAGGAGCAATTCAAGGGGAATTGTGTAACCAGACTCTATGGAAAAGGTGGGGGGAAAGCAGGGGATGAGAGTCAGGAATATTTTTTGACTCTGTGAACACACAGTAAGTGAGGGGGGTTCTGAAAAAGAAACATAGCAAGCAGGCATTCTCCCAAATTGTAATTTAATGCTTGGAATAATCCTATTGTGTCAGCTACTCACCGCCAAAGAACTGAGGATAAATATAACTTTAAGAAAAAAAATTAAGGGGATGGCAATTTGAACAGCTTAATGTTTCTTCAAAGGCTAAGTGATGGAAAGCAGTGCTGAAGTAAATTGACAACTCAGAATTAACTGGGTGCTGGCACAGCTCAGGTAAAGGTTTGACGGTAACATGAGCTTTCCAAAGTGTTTCCAAACTGAAGTATTATGAAAAGGTAAATTATGTTTTGTATTCATGACTGAAAGCATTTTATTTTAAAGCGCTGCCGATGCTGTCAAGGTGGAGATTCGAGCTTTATGTACAGTGCCTCTAGCCCTGTGATGTGAGTGAGGCAACATGACAGCTTGTAATAAGTAATTTTTATACAGTTGCATTTATCACTCAAGTAGGCTTGGCAATATTAAACACAGACCTTAAAAAGCTGCAGAAGAGGAAGGACAGGGGCTGGAGGCCATGTGTTCCCTCTGTGTGTGTGTGTGTGTGCTCTTGCATGTGTGCGTGTTTGTAACTTCTTTCTTTTTTTTTCTTTCTCCAGGCCCATTCCTGTTAATGTGGCACTTTTTAAAATATGCACAGAAATGCTTCCAAATTGTTAATACGTCACTAAAAGGTTACAAATGAAGTGACCCTGTTTAGCCCAAAGGATGTTATTTTAGGCTTTAATGAATTAGACATTGCGACCATTTTCAGGCAAAAATCAATTGCCTCAATTAACAAATTTGCAGGAGTCCAAATATTTACAAAATAAAGGCCCAGAAACCACATTCTTTGTTTCTCTTTCTCACTCCCTACCCTGTTTCCTCATTAACATCTTCGTTTCCATGAAAGTGTGAAGTATGAGCTCTTTCTCTGGACTTGTGAAGGCCAAAGTGTTGACAATTTTCTTGTTCTTTAGAGCCTACTCTTTTCTGTTTTAACACATTTTCTTCCTTTGTCATGAACATTTAAGGACAAGCTAAAAAAGAAGTGGAAGATACCCCTTCCTACTCATGGAAATAAAAATATAGTCAAATATGACATTTGTGGAAGAAAATTTTACTAAAAGAGAAGGCAATTTATTTTATGAGTTTCCAATGAGAAGGGAATTTTCTTCTGTTCACAGGATTTATAGGAAGGGCTGCTTGAGTCTGAACCAAGGGGAACCAAGAATCTCCAAGCCAAATGGCACAGCTCTTACACGTGCTGCAGCAGAGCCTTGGGGTAAGGTTTGGTTTGCAAGGAGTTACAAATTTCAGTGGATTCCAGTGAATTCAGCCATTTAATGCTGAAATAACGTCAGATTGAAAGCAACAAAAAAAATTGAAAAAAGGGACCTGTCTCTATTATTATTCATATGACCCAGATGAGAAAATTATGCATTTTCAGTGGGAGGTGTGTCTAACACGGGCACGGTGGCTGCCTCGGGACATCGGCTGGATGGAGAGAGGAGGACTTGCAGCTCAGAGGATCTGGGTGTCTTCTCTATCAGAGAGATGAAAGAAGGAGCTGATTGTTTTGTGTATTCCCTGCTTATTCCAAGGTAAGAGAGAGTGGCAAATACACAGAGGTGGCACTTGCCCCATTCCTGGAAGCATTCAAGGCCAAGTTGGACAGAGCTTGGAGCAGCCTGGGATAGGGGAAGGTGTCCCTGCCCCTGGCAAGGTGCTGAAACTGGGTGATATTTTAGGTCCCTTCCAACCCAAACCATTCTGTGATTCCATTATTTACCTTTGCAGCAGTGCTGATTTGTATCAGCTGAATGTATCGAGAACACAGAAACAGTCAATAAATCTTAGAAGTGAATATGTTAGGGATTTTGAAAATAAGTTCATTAATCCGCAAAAGTAACTAGATCTTCTCTATAAGTCTCCACAACCAGTTTGATTATGAGTTTGAAGGTTTATTTTGTATTTTTTTTGTTATATTAATTAGAAGATTAAAATTAAAACTATTTTTTCCCAGGAAAGTATGGTTAATACAAGTCTGTTGTGAAGTTATGCTGCTTTTTCTTTTCCTCTGACAATTGCTACCAAAAAAAATTACTGCTTCTGAATAAAAAAAAACTACAGTTTTCTGCTTCATATTATGAACATGAGATTAGGCACTAAAGCTCAGTTGTACATAGATGTTAAGAAAATCTTTTAGTAAAACCTGAAAAGATTGTAGTCTTCAGTAGTTCATATTTTAAAAAATAAATTAAATTAACATCAGCCAGAAATTGCTGAGGTATGTTTGATTTTTCTTAGAAGAGTGTGACCTCATCCAGTAGTTCATGGTCTGAGACTGGCTTTCAGGGGAGGAGGCTTTCAAAATCTCTAGACATTTTTGGAAAATTAAGCTACATGTGAAATAATTTTGACAAAATTGAAGAGACCTTGCAGTTGAAGCTTATTTTATTGATCCTGAGATATCTACACAATCACACCTAATTTAGTTACTGAGATGCCTTAATAGAAAACAGATAAAAACACCATTTTAAGGTACAAATGTCTGACCTACTGAAATGTTTACCTTTGGCCAGGTACATCTCATCCTGGTCAGGAAACAGATGCCATTAATGCAGTCATGCAGATGATAGAATCATAGAATGTTTGGGTGGGAAAGGAGCTTAAAGATCATCTCATTCCAACCCCCTGCCATGGGAAGGGACACCTTCCACTATATCAAATTGCTCCAAGCCCCATCCAATCTGGCCTTGAACACTTCCAGGGATGGGGCAGTCACAGCTTCTCTGGGCAATCTATGCCAGCACCTCATAGGGAAGAGGTTCTTCCTAATATCCCATCTAAACCTACTCTTTGTCAGTTTGAAGCCATTCCCCCTCATCCTATCACCCCAGGCCCTTGTAAAATCTTTCCCCAACTTTCTTATAAGCTCCCTTCAGGTACTGGAAGGCTGCAATGAGATCACCCCAAGCCTTCTCTTTTCCAGGCTGAACAATCCCAATTGTCCCAGCCTCTCTCCAAAACAGAGCTGCTTCACCCCCTGATTGTCTCAGTGACCTCCTCTGGACTTGCTCCAACAGCTCCATGTCCTTCCTATGCTGAGGATCCTAGAGCTGGAGACAGGACTCCAGGCATGGTCTAGCTCAGAATAAGTTGACAAAGAGCAGGAATGGAGTTTAAGCTGGTCATAAAGGCTGGGAGGTTAGAATACGGGAGATGCAAGTGGAGAATGCACTTTTGTGATGAAGGTTTTATACCTATGCCACCCTTAGATACATCCTGGAGAGATGTTTGGTACTGATGTGGCTCTGACATGCTGTGTGGCAGCTTCTCCTGGCTCTTATCTCTTTCAGCCTGACAATTAAGAGCTAAAAAGCAATAAAAATTATAAATTTGACCTTGCACATTAGAATCAAATCTGATCAAATTGTTATCTCAGATGCTCCAAGCCCCAAGTTGGCTGCCAAGAAGGGCTGTCAGGGTTTGTCTCAAGCAAAGAATATCTCATATGGATTGTTGGATAATGTGGATTTATTGCACAACCTATGAACCAGTTGTGATTGTTCTTGATCTAGATCTTGTTCTTTTGGCTGTACAGCAGTATTTATACCACAAACATAAAATATACACTTTTGCTTTGATCCCATGCACTATATCCACAATTTGAGTTCCATTCCTAATGACTGTGTGTAGTCATGTTGTGTGTTCTTGTTTGACCAGTATATCCAATGATGTCAATATTACTTAAATAGTCTATGCAGCTTGTATTCCAGGTGAATTCATGCAGCTATCCTTGTAGAAAAGCTTGCACACCTGGAGGTTAACATATGTCTAAACAGAAAATTCATTTCTTTTAGTTAACAAGACCCTGTCATTGTAATAAATGAATGATGAAAAATGTGTGTTGGTAATCATGTGTACAAAAACCTGCAAGAGATTCTCAGCCATGGAGAATGGGAGCAATGTTCAGCTGTCCATACCATTGACCTCAGCAGTGAAAATATCTCCAAGTCAACTAGCATGACGAATTTTCTATTTTTAAGAAAAAATATCACATTTAGTTTACTTGATAAGTATTTAAGGATTATCTGTGTTGAACCCAGATACCATCTTTTTTCTCCTTTAATTTCCTAGCGCACTAAAGACAGTCAGACTGTCTGTAGCTCTGCAGTCCAGACCTCTGCACCATGAATCCAACCCATCCTATTTCAGAGCTCTGTTGAATTGCATGAAGATGTGGTTTATGCAGAACTAATCAGGGCAAAAGAAATCGCAGTGTTTAAAATTATTTTCCTGAAAGTACACAACAGGTGGAGGACCTAAAGATCACAAGTTTGGTTTGACCAGTAGTCCTTTTGCTGAAACCACCAGTCAGATGGCAGTACATCTATTTCTAGAAGTGCCTCTGTGTAAAAGGAACCTATAACTTTTCCAGAAAAAGAAACTTAGGATATTTCACACATGACATGGAACAAGCTATGCTTAATATAGGAAAACTTAATTGTGTTTGATCTCAAAATGGGTTGAATACTCCCACCAAAAAGATTCCTATCCACCTCTCCAAAAATAATTTTTTTTAGCATATTTTCAAGCATTGAATATTTTCAAGCATTGAAGGCAGGGGGGTGGAACGAGATGAGTTTTAAGGTCTTTAAGGTCTTAAAGTCCCTTTCAACTCAAACCATTCCACAATTCTATGAAATTAACTCATGTTGAAAAATTAAGAGGTATTTTATTACTGCAGAGATGCATGAACAACGAGCAAGAATAAAATAAAATCTTTTCTACATTAAAACAAAACAAAAAAAAATCTCAGGAAGTGGCCTGCGTAAGGCACGTGTACGACTCACACCTTCATGTGTAAGTCGTTTTACTGAAAGAACAAAGGATGTTCCTGGACATTCCCATTACATTACAAAGCTGGCGTTCCAGGAATAATATGCCTGAGAATAAAATAATAATTATAAAGCCACAAATTAAATCAAAGCAGTGCTGCTGAAAGCCTTAAGCACCACAGGTTTACAAGGCATGTAAATATAGCAGCTTGGATGAAGATGTAAACTCTTACACTGCACCCTTTAAAATCTCACACTTCAGAAGCCAGTGGAAATACATTGGACTGAAAATGTGGGTAGATAATCACTGGATATCTGGTAAGAAATGCTGTTCATTTTCTTTTAAAGCTGTGTGAATACATGCAAGCTCAAATTAAGGGGAGCAGATAACCAACTGCACGCTAGAGATGAGCAGGCTGCTTAAAGCGACCACATAATCGGTGAAGCTTTAAAAAAGGAAGAAAACAGCTTGAGGCCTTTTCTTCTTCTTCCTCTAGAATGTGACATCATTGTATATGACACAACACCTTGGAAGGAACCATATGGGGAAATGTAGACATGTTGCTAACTAAATGTGAGCTCCTTCATGATGAAAAAATCTTGTTGCTGGCCAAAGCCTGGATGGACTCAGAAAAAGCACAGTTTATACAGTGGAACTGACAGTTCTACTACAAGGACATTTTTCATGTCTAATGCCCTTTCTATGCAGGATTCAGAAAGGCATACCAGGAACAAAATACTGGGTTTTATCCAGATCTAATAAAAAATAGTTGATTTAACTCAGCACCTTAAAATACATGAGATTAACTGCTGTGGGTTTTTGTTTGACTGCTTACAGAACTGAATTTTAGATCTCTAAACTCATTATATGTTGGTAGCTATTCCACTGATTTAAGGAATATATATACCCTACCCCTGCCTTTTAAAGTTTATCTTGATATGATGGGTTTTTTTTCATTATTTCTTAATTTCTTTAAATCATAAAATCACAGAATAGTTTGGGTTGGAAGAGATGCTAAAGCTCATCTCATTCCACACCCTGCCATGGGCAAGGACACCTCCCACTATCCCAGGTTGCTCCAAGTCCTGTCCAATTTGGCCTTGAACACTTCCAGGGATGGGGCAACCACAGCTTCCCTGGGCAACCTGCCAGTGCCTGTTGAACTTGCGGAAATTTTGGATTAGAGTTTATATCTAAAAGTTTCATTTTTAAAATTTTTCATTATAATCACTGTCATCAGAAGCAGTAACAGCACTAGTCATAGTATTAGCAGTAATAGTAATAGCAATAGTAATACTACTAGTAATAGTAGTAGCAGTAATAGTAATTCACTGTAGTAACAGTGAATTTAACTGAATACAATGTAAACTGACAATAATTCTTTTTCAAGGCTGCTCAGATTGTTCAATGATTGTTTCTGAGGACATGAATAAAAACTTTCAGCTTTAACACAGCTTTCATCATGAATATCCACATTCACTGATGCAGCAACTGGTTCCAAAGTTGTCTTTTGTGACTTCAGCAGAACAGGTGATCCAGACAGCTTTAGATTGAGAATGTTAGTAGATGAGAAAAGGATAAAATTGAAATGAGGAAGCTGCCTGAACAAGTATTTAGTTTTGTGCATTAAAAATTACAATAACTGCCGTTTAAAGTTAAAAGAATTTCCCATGGAACACAATATTTGCATTTCTGTGAGCCCTTCCAGCTAATGGGATGGGAATCAGGAATTTCTCAGAGTTCTTCTATGACATATTGCACCTCATCTGTAGCCCCTAAATTGAAAAAGACAATGGACCCCAATTCAGAAAACATTAATCTTGGCTGAAATACCACAGAAACCCATGTATATAATTGGAACTACTTAGATAAAATTAGACATTTTGTTTTTTCTCCTCATTAGAGACTGAAATCTATACTTAATTTTAATGATCCATCTCATGAAAATGACTCATGAAAGCACCTAATCATGTGCTTGATTTTTATTGAAGTTTGTGATTAAATTCCATGGAAATGATAAACTTTAAGCTTGCCTTTAGGATTTACAATGAGCTTAGTTGCATTCTTGGTTAGCTACCTTGTCCTGAATGATTTTTGGTAGGTTTTGATGGTTTGGGATTGAGATGGAAGATATTGTTCTTCCATTTCACAATTTGATCATAAGCCAGAATACCCAAAAAAGAAAAAAAAAAATCAACTGAGGACTTGCAACCAGATTTTTTTTTCTTTTATTTAGGTTTTTTCATGCAAATCTACTTATATTTTCACTCCCCTGTGTAAGCCTGATGTATTCAGACTAACACAGTCCCAGCAACTGCAGGCTAACTCCATCTCTGGGGTAAATGCATGGCCTGGAGGGATATAATTGATTCATAATGGCTACAGCTGAATTATAGTGAGTGCTGGAGTGTTATTTATGTTATATCTGAAAGTTCATTGAAATTATTTAGATCCAGATCCCTCAAAGGAAAGAAGTATAACACAGGTTAGATTTATGTGGCCAAGTCCAGGTGAGTGATCCACAAGCTCTGCCTCAAACCAAAAGTCCCTCCACTTGCACCAGTAATTTTCTGTACTTGTTCAAAGGCTTTGTCTGGAGCCAGCACAGGGAATTTACTCTAAAAACCATTTCCCATTAACTGGGATTAACATCTAAGCTTAGTTGAGGTTTACAAACTGGGTAACAGCAGATCTATACCCCAGATTTTTTGGGCAAGATATTTGCAAAAAACTTAGAGCCCTTCACCTGGGAATGGAAAGTCTGGCCTGATGAAAACTAATCCCTTACATTTCCTGGAAGTGTGGCTTCATCCATGAGCACTCCTGGGCTCTCATTCTGTGTGCTAAGGGGACAGGAAGGAACTGGAAGTTGGGAAGAAAGGAGGAGAAAGAATTGTAAGAAATCAAGGGTTTTCCATCCCATTTTTATCTCGAGCTATTCTGCAGAAGGAGGTGAAAAATCTCCGAGGCCAGGGAGAAAAAACATTACATGCATCATGATTCAGGAGTTAACCCACATGGAAAAATCTCATCTTCCATTGAGGTACATACAATATAATCTAGGAGAAAACAATTACTAAATAAGCTAAAAACCATTGTGAAATACAGTGAAAAACAGATTTTAGAGTTAGAAAACTTCTTTCAGTTAAAAATGTTACTAAAGAAAATTATCTTGAAAATCATAATGTTTTCCTGCATAAAATTCAGAAGCAGAATTTTAAAATTTTAATTTATATTGTATGTCATTTTATGCTTCTTTCATTTCCTTATGTATTGTTTTCCTAATTTGTATTTATATATTTTATATTATATGTTTTTCTTCTAAATTTATATCACAATTAAAAGCTTGTAACTTGAAATTGGAAATTAAGTTTTAGAAGCAATTGACTCTCATTCTTCGTTTTGCATCATGTCTCCTATGGACAAGTGGGATGATCCACTGTGATGTCTTTCAATCTAACCCACTCTCTGAAAAAATCCTAAAAGTATTATTTTGTGATCTTAATGTGAAGACTTTCTGAATTGTTAATATATTAAATTTTCCACGGGAATATCCAGCTGCAAAATAATTTCTGAAGCACTAATATATCCACCATTAGGACCATCATTGCCATTAGAAGGTAAAGTTAGATGTGCAGTCAGAAACTGGGATTGCACTGGGCCTAACATTTGCCACTCATTATCTGGGAGAGCTCAGAAATGAAAAGAGAAAAGTATTAGAATGAAAATTAGGGTACAGAACAGGTAAATCACTCAGCCTGATATTGCTTCGTTCTCAATGTGCCAGGCACAGTACATTTGCAAAGAATATAGCAGCAAATATTCACCCTGTATCATTAGATAAGGGGTCTGTGGAGAGGGAGACTCTCCACAATGAAAGCTGGAACCTGGGATTCCTGCATCTGTGCTGTGCCATTTATTACAATAGTCTGAATTTCATAGCAGCAAAATCTGAAAGAGATCCTGTCCTCAGATCAACAGCTGTAACCTCCTGCTCTGCCAGTGAATTATAATACCTGACACCTTTTCTAAACAGGTCTTGCACTTAAATATATTATTATCTGCCTTATTTGAGCTTATGGAGGGGAAGATGTTCCAAGTTTCATTTCTAGTCAGAAACCTGATAAGGAAACCTAGCACATCTGTATTCCAATGGTTAAGAATTAGGCCTGTATTTTTCACATTTAAGTCCAAAAAAGGCTGTTGAAAGACTGTTTTTAGGAGGAAAAAAGATCACATTTAGGGGCAGACATAAGAACTTGAAGCCCCATGGGGTTTATTTTCAAATAGTCAAATGCAAACCTCTGCTGAAGGGAGATGTGACAAGGTGAAGGAAAGGGACAGGGATTGTGGGGATTTAGGAGCTCAAATCTGCTTTAGCTTGGGAATTTCTGTTTTGTGCTCTTTAATGCAGATGCTCTTCAGCACATTTCCAGATGTGTGAAATACACCTGGAACATATGGGTAGCCACATACTGTCATTGTCCACACTCTACTCAGAAGTGTGGAAGACAAGGCCAACATAAAAGATGTTTGATTTATAGAAGTGTGATTGTGACTTTATTAATACACCTTCCTTGACACAAGGGCTGCTATGAGACTGCTCTTTGGGCTAGAGGATGAGAAATTTACTCTGTGATCCAGAGAATCCAGTCAGTGGGAGCCACATGTGTGGCAAATAACTATTTTAATGTAATATAAATATTATATTGAAGTATAATATATATCAATATTAATATAAAATGTATCAAAACATACATTAGACTCTTAATTCATTTAAGTTAACTGGAAAATGTTTACTGCAAGTCATGGATTTTGAAAAATTCTCATAACCTGAACTTCTAACTTTGACTTTCCCCCCTCTTCCATGCAAACAGTTGCCAAGCAAAATAGTAGGATGTGTTACATCCCATCCTCTTGTCTTTGAGAGGGTTAATGCCACTTTCTTTCTCCTTCCTTGCTTTTACCCTCTGCTGGCTAAAAAGAACACCCAGGTTCAATGAGTGACAAATCATTACAGAGCGTACAGTGTAATTAAAAAGCACAGCCATTGATCAGCTATGAGCTAAACCTGAGACAAAAAAGTGAGAGACCCAGAATAGCTGGCAAAACTTCTCATTGAATCTGTCTGAAATGGAAGATGTTCTCCCTGGAGGCATGGAGCGTGGCCCATTGTGCATTTCCATTAGAGATACACACTGACTCCGAGCATGCCATTGATGTTGGCCTATTTATGAAAGGCTGTTGAAAGAGGTTTCAGAGTTAATTGAAAAGAGCTGTTTCTGAAGTAAGGTAACTTCAAACAACGCAGCTCTGAAATGTGTTTTAATGGACTGGAAATCAGTGAATTCTCCATAGTGCGCATGAAATAAAAATGGATGGCATCAACTGAAAGCTGTGTTACCATTTGGTGAGATTTCTTTCACTATTATTATTGTTGTTGCTGTTATTGCTATCTGTATCACTCACTGTCACTATCACTATTAACAACTTCTTAAACTACAGTTGCTCAATCGCCAGTGATGAAACAGCTTTGGTCTTGATTGATTAGGGAATCATTTTCTAGGATCTTCCAAAATATTCATTACAAGTCCTTTCTCCACACATTTCTCCACACAGGCTACCTGCAGAAACTGCCAGGCTTGAGCCACAGAAAATAGAAGAAAAAACACTTTCAGTTGTCAGGTAGAAGTGGGTTCCAAAACCCTCCTTTACCAAGGTATGATGTGTTTAAAATGCATTTATACTTAATTACATTTCTATTTTAAAATTAAAGCATATGCCTAATTCACACATGTGTTTACTCAGGCATTTGTTTAGACTCTGCCTTGAGCTGAGGTCTTGCACATAAGTTTGTATTTAAATTCATGCTTAAATAAAAACCTTTTCAGCAAAACATGCACCTGAATTTCATAAAGAGTAGCTGAGTATATGTTTAAATCTCAGTTTGTGATTAAATATTTTTCTTAGCTGAAAACAACATACTTTTAAATATATTTTTAAAGCTTGGCAATGTGTAATAAAAATAAGGATGACTGAGCTAAATTTATGCTTTCCCTTCAATTTTATTTTGCAGGAATTTAGAGTGAGCAAGAAGGAAAGTAATTTCTTGCCCTTGGATGAAGTGAGTTTCGACAACTCAATGGTATTCAGGCAGAAAGGGGCAAGATCAGATTTTGAGACACTTCCACAGACTGATTATTACCCAATACCTTGAAAAAACTCATAAACTCCTGTGAATTGCAGGGGAAAGATGAGAACAAAGTAACTCAGTACAACACAAGCAATAATCAAACAACTTCTGACACTGAGTTTAAATGATAATGAGTATTTTACACCTCCATTCTACTCTTAATCCTCTAAGTAATTCACAAGTTCTGCTGAAAACCTCCCATGTTCCATTAAAAGAGATGACCTCACAGACATTAATTAACTTAATCTCACAAAACTCATTTAAAGTATAGAAGAGCTGTTGTCCTCATTTTTAAATAAGGAATGAAACACCAGGATAGTAATGACTTCATACAAAACCTACCAAAATCAGCAGAAATATTTAAATCACAGCCTTGCACAGTGCTACCTTCACTCATTATTTTAAGTTTTAAGGCTGCTGGATAAAGAAAAAAAAAAAAAAAAAGTAAAAACCCTGAAACACCCTCAGGGCACAAAAAAGAATAGTACAAGGGAAAACCAGAAGAATTACTTCAGTTTTAAATAACTAGAAATCTCATTTTTTAGGGCTGTCATGACACTTTGGCATCTGCAGTGATTTTTGAAAATTTGTGGCTGATAATCATGGATTAACATGTGCTCAACTTATCTTTGAAGTTGCTGTGGGTACTTACATACATAGATTAAAAATGTGCTACTTGTTCTGCAGAACAGGTCGTCAAAAAAAAAGGACAGGGATGAAAGCTGGGGCTGGAATCTGAATTTGAGGACAATATAACTCCTTACTTCAGTAGATAAACAGTCTGCATTTTCTGAGGCATTAAATATTGAGTAGAGAGATTTATTTTTTCTGTCACTCCAATGTCTATACCTGGAATATAAAGATTCTCTCTAGGATAGAGGATTAGGCCCTGAAACTGGGAGGACTGATGACCAACATGGTCATCTAATGCAGAAGAAAGAGGAGATACTGGAAGAAAAATTGAAAACCAGAAGAGAAAACATAAATTTCAGTCCAAGTCATATATTTTAAAATTAGGATTAAATCTGCCAGGAAAGCAGGATTCAGAGCCTGACAATTGAGGCAGATTTGAGCTGAGAGCAGATTTGAGTTGTCAAAAGTATTCATTTGAGAAAAGGGACATTTGGGTCATTCAGATGTGGATCTTGAACTTGCATTTCCCCTCTTCAGGAGAAGTGTTCTAACCACTAAAAAAAAAGCGGGATTGTTTCCTGGTCTTCCAGTCAAAGCCAAATTTTGAGTATACAAAATTTCAGAGCTGTGAATCCAGAGGATGAGGAACAAAAGAATTTAACTTGAGCATCTGGAAGAGAACACTTCCACTTATTCTACTTATTTCTTCTGGAATATTTTCGGTTGGAATAATCTGGCCAAACATACAATCTTATTTTAACTGTCACCTAGAAATGAGTTTTTCTCCTCTATTGACTATAGAGGGAGATGAGGATGCCAACTGCAGGTGTACAGAATTTTAGTGTAGGCTCTCAGGATTTGATTCAGCTGCCCAAATATGGGTTCTTGCTGTCATTCCAGATGATAAATGAGGATCCTCCATGCTCTGATGATGCTGAATATATGATATTCAACTTCCACAGAGTTCTGGAGAAGAAATTGTGATTAAGTTCCTCTGAAAGGAACTCTTCACCTTAAAAAATTTTCTGTCATAGCTGTAAATTTTCCAGGGAGACTTTGCATGGAATTTTAATTTCATTATTTTGTTTCTTTTCTGGATTCTCTAATGTTGTTGAGATATGATGCCTGTGCTATAAGAAAGAAGAAGGAAAAAAAAAGTGGTGGCCTTGGAATTATATAGTAATATTTACTGTATAAACTCAGCATGAACTTTTGCAAACAGGTCAATTGATTTCTTTTGGAACTAATTAATTATAAGGAGCCCAGACACAATCCAGATAAACATATAAGACTCATCCTCTTTGGATAACACCAGTCACACATTTAGTAAATAAGAGGATGATAGAATGCAACTTTGGGATCATAGAATCATGGAATGGTTTGGGTTGGAAATGACCTTAAAGGATATCCTATTCCAAGTGCCTTCCACTATCCCAGATTGCTCCAAGTTCTGTCCAACCTGGCCCTAAACATCTCCAGGGATCCAAGGGCAGCCACAGCTTCTCTGGGCAATCTGGGACGTCACCCTCCAACCTCCCAAGGAGCAGTTCATGGCAATGACAATCTCAAGGTTGGAAACCTGGTTGTCCAGCTTTATAAAGTTCTCATTAGGGTACTGCAACATAGTTCAGGAGGTAGATGGCTGCAATCTGAGATGAACTGTGCTTTCTCAGAGTTTAATTCCAGGTAAAAATTCAGACTGAATGTCACCTAGTCATTTAATTGAATCAGAAATTAATTCCCTAGGGTCAGCTGAGATCAAAACATAAACCTGACTATAATCAGCATAACAATGTTAGCTAAAATTATGCCTCTGAATGATAGCACCTAATAGAAGTGTAGGGCAAAGTTTCCCTAAACAGATATTAGAAAAATGTGCTGCCTTGTCTAAAGCCTTTGATATTGGGCCAGCTGTTGTTTGCATATTTCAAAGTGAACTCTAAGACCATCTGATTTTCATACAAGCACCTGTCTATAACCTTCAGATTTCATTATCCTTCTTGAGCAAACAAAAAAAACTAACAAAAAAGGGATTTTAAAAATTTAAATGGATGGGGCTTTTAGGAACCTGGTCTAGTGGAAGGTGTCCCTGCTCATGGCAGAGGGGTTGGAACCAGATTGTCTTTAAGGTCCCTTCCAAACCAATCCAAACCCTGCCATGATTCTATGATTCTATAAAGACAGAATCTTCGCTGTTGTCCCATGTTTTTTGGAAATTTATGACATTAGGTTTGTCTTCAAAAATAGTTTATTAAAAAACAGCACAGAGAGGCTGTGCTATAACATTTCCATAATCATCATCAGGTTTTCCACCTTCCCTTGGAACTTCTTCCATGTCCCAGCACAAAGCACAAGCCAGCAGACTGCTGAGCTCTCAAAGCAGACTCTGAACTGGTCAAACAGAGCAATTTTTAATGGATAATTAATAACAAACAGTTGAAAAACTTTCAAAAAACACCGGTATTTCAAAACGGATGCTTCAGTGAGTTCAGATTTAAAACATCTCAGATTTTACAACTTTCAAAAAATCCACAACATATGACTGAAGAAACTCTATTTCCATTCCCCTTTGCCTGTTCTGGGAATTTTGGGACTGGAAGAGCTGACAGATAAATCTTTTGGATCTACCATATCTTGTGAGTATTGAACTTTTCACCAGACCTATGAAACAGTACCTCTGTTCCAACAAGAAACTGAGCCAGTCTGTGGAGTTCTACCCCATAGAGTGGTACCCACTGGACATCTATTGCAGTGTAACTCCTGCTGAACTGACCAGCTTGATTCAGCTGCCTAAACTTTGGTGCTTGGAGTTTAAGATGCCACAGGGCACCCACAGCTTCCACATGGCTGTCATGGCAAAGGATGTGGGGCAGACAGGCTTTTTAACCCACTTGGGAGACAGTGGTGTACCTTAGGGCACCTTAGATGGCATTTGAACCTATATTTAGGAAACATTATAGATCAACTGAATATCTGATGAAGTGTCTTAATCTGCAAGTGAAATCCCACTTTTCTTTTCTCTTTTTTTTTTTTTTTTTGTAAAAATATCAAGGAATATATTGCTACACAATATCTACCTTCCAGTACATGAGGGAGACTACAAAAAACATGGAGAGAGACTTTCAGCAAGGGCATGGAGGGACAGGGAAAGGAGGAATGGCTTTAAACCGACAGAGAGAAGATTTAGGTTGGATATTAGGAAGAAATTGCTCCCTGTGAGGGTGGTGAGGCCCTGGCACAGGGTGCTCAGAGAAGCTGTGGCTGCCCCTGGATCCCTGGAAGTGTTCAAGGCCAGGTTGGACGGGGCTTGGAGCAACCTGGGGTAGTGGAAGGCATCCCAGCCCATGGCAGGGGGTTGGAACTGGATGAGCTTTAATGTTCCATTCCAGCCCAGGCCATTCTTGGATTCTGTGATGTGTAATGCACCTTAGTGTTTTGCTAAAAAATTCTGATCAGATATTTGAGCTGACTGCACTCATGGAGTCTGACAAATTCTTATCAGTAGTTAAATCATTTGATTTTATTTTCCCCACAGCATTAAGGAAAAACAAAATTCATTTGACATTTAATTTCTTACATCTTGGGGAAGGTAACTACAGAGTTTTGTCTTGATCATGGTTAAATTGCAAACTTTGAGATACAGGCTTTAAAGTCTGTACTAGCAGTTAGCAACTAGCAACAGTTCTTGGATGAATTTCATTTTACAGCTCATACCGACTCATTGCAAACAGAGTAACTATAAATAAATAAATTCATGAAAACATTTATCGCTAAGTTATATTCTTACTTATAAATAAATTGTAAATATATCTAAGAATTCCATGTTTTAGGCATCCTAATAAATGAATGTAGCAATTAATAGCAAACATGGTTAATGCAAGAAAGCTGGTTTTTTTCTTTCATCTTTAAATAAAGATCTTAAAATTTGCCTTAAGTAAGATTTATGATATGTACATGTAAAAACGTGTACTTAGCATCTGTAGATGTTATGTTTGGGCATAAACTCATTTTTTTTAGCATCATATCTTTTTCCATCTGTTTTCTGAAGAAAGAAAAGACCATATGCATAGCACAAATTTCTGTTGGTGAAAATACAGCTAAAGCCTTATTTGCACATTGCTCAGTCAAATATTCCTTTAGCATGTCTCTGTTGAAAGATCCATTTCCAAAAGGCTCAGAGATGTTCCATGCAGAGAGCTGTGTTCTTCAAAGGAACACCTGAGTCTGGCTCAAAACTGGTAGTACAGAGTCCTCCTTCCTTTGAGATCTGAGGCTGTCAGGGGACTCAGCTGTGACCTTTCTTCACCAGACATTTCTAATTCTGATGGTATTTTAGATATTTCACTTGAGATAAACCCTCCTCTCTTATCTTTCCCTATTGGCAACAGAGATGGCCACGGTGATTCAGGGCTCTGAGCAACCTGGACTCATGTAAGGTGCTCCTGCCTGTGGCAGCAGGATGGAACACACTGAGATTTAAGGTCCTTTCCCAACCAAACCATTCCTTGATTCTATGAATAATCTGACTTTTGAAAAATTGATTGTCCATTTAGAAACCAGGAATGCTGTAAACTGAGAAATAAAGTAGGGAAGAGAACAGATGTAAATAAATACTACAGATTAAACCATATAAATCAAAACAAAAGTGCTTCTGTTATTGCAGAAAAATTACCGTTAGCTGTCATAGAATTTGGGGGAGAAAGTGCAATATTTTGAAGAATCTTAACACCAGAGAAGGGCAAAATATATATAATTCAGCTTCATAAATAATGCTTGCTTTTCTATTGTGTGTAAGCCTTTATGTTTCAATTCACTGGTGCACATTCTGTTATACAAATAGAAATACTAATGAGAATGTTTGCCTCTGACTAACTGCAATTTTCCTTCAGCTGTTGAATTTCTGTGAAATTATCCATTGCTTTATCCTCTAGCCCAAAGTATTAATCAAAATTCCTTTCAGAACCACTGTCAAGATTATCAGTGCTCCTGTTTCAGAGCAGTAGGTTCACAATAAATTATTCCTCTTTTCCATCCATCAAGCCTGCTCATTTTGAAGTCAGGGTGGGAAAGTTTGCTGAATTAAATAAGAATTTATTTATATGCTAAATGTACCTTTCCTCCCTACAAGCTGAGTCTCAGAAACACATCCTAACTACTGTGTTTTTTTATCTTTTACTAAAAGATTCACACAAGACATGAGTTCAGACACAGCTAATTGCAGATGTCCTTCCCTTCCCTTCCCTTCCCTTCCCTTCCCTTCCCTTCCCTTCCCTTCCCTTCCCTTCCCTTCCCTTCCCTTCCCTTCCCTTCCCTTCCCTTCCCTTCCCTTCCCTTCCCTTCCCTTCCCTTCCCTTCCCTTCCCTTCCCTTCCCTTCCCTTCCCTTCCCTTCCCTTCCCTTCCCTTCCCTTCCCTTCCCTTCCCTTCCCTTCCCTTCCCTTCCCTTTCTTTAAAATTGATAATTAACAATTGTCTTGATGGAGAGTTTCTATATATAACCAGGGAGAAAAGAGCAATTAAGGGAGAGACAAAAGGTTCTCATCTAATGTAAATTGACCTAATTCCACTTATCAGAAATCACTTTTCCTCTTCATGTAGTTTCATCTAAATGTGGGCCTAATGCAGAATAGGTGTATTTAAGATGCTTGAGAGCTCAGGTACTTACAGTTCAGGGACAGAATAGTTACGAGGAATGAAATGAGCAATTTATAATGCAAAATTGCATTTATATTTTCATCTAAGGTAAGATCCAAATGTAGAGTTAGTTTTCAGAAAAGGCTTATATCCCCACAAAACTACCTGGCCAGTGTATTCTGACTCATTTTCACATAAACACTTCTGAGACATCCAGACGATGTACAATGTACAATGTACAACTCAAAATCCAGTTATGCAGGGTACTTGAGTTCCCATTGGACTTCTTGGCTCAAATGCTCTCGTTGAGATGGACAAACAATCATGTGCAGTCTTTGACCTGCATGACAAGTGAAAATTCAAATGAGACTAAGTTGGGTGTCTTTAGTAACTCAGGGCTGGTTAAACGTAGACATAACACGTTCAAACAAGGATTATATTCTGACTGGGACAGGAATGATCACCATGCAACTTATGGCTTTGCCACAGGCCACTGACAAGATCTTTAAAGGTCGACTCTCCACCTGAGTAACTCTCTGTGGGGTGTCCCAAACCCAAACTGAAACCCCAAATGTCAGTCCTGAGAGGTGCTGAGCCTGAAAGTATTTTATGCTGCATTAGAAGCATAAATGCAGGAAATCTCAAATCTCTGATTCACCCACTTAATTCCAGCACTTTATAGGAGTTCAGAAATACAAGGAAGCATCAGGTGTAGCAGATCTGCATCGTGTCCCTTTCATGAACCTGTCAACACCCGTCATATAAACAGAGATTTTTTTGCTCATACTTTTCCTCACAGAAGTTCCACACAGGGTTGGATGGGATATACTGGGAAGAAATCCCCAACTGTGAGGGTGATGAGGAGGTGGCACAGGTTGCTCAGAGTGGCTGTGACTGCCCCATCCCCCAACTGCAGAATAGTGTAGATTGTAAGGGACTTTCAAGATCATCTTGTTCCAACTCCCTGCCATGGGCAGGGACACCTTCCACTAGACCAGGTTGCTCCAAGCCCCATCCAACCTGGCCTTGAAGACTTCCATCCATTTGTTTCTCTTCTGGTTGCAAAGGTAGAGCTCTCAGACAGGCTCTTCCCAGATCCACAAGTAGCCATTCTTTTATCTTTGAATATAGCAGAGAAGGAGTTGGCTTTTGACAAAAAACATATGAAAAGTGAATTTTACAAAGCTGAAACAGAGTTGAGTGCTCTGAATGCCTACACACAGACTGTCCTGCTGCCTCTGAAGCACCACAGCCTATTTCAGGCATGTGTTTCTTTGTTCTAAAAGAACTTGACAATCTTGAAGGACATTTTCAAGAAGGAAAGGACCTTCATTACAACTTAAAATGCTAGTAGGCAGGAGATGTGTTTTCTGAAGGAGGTAACTGGCACCTTTTTTATATTTCCTGACAATTTGACCTTAAAATGAAAAGGACTTGAAATCATATTTAGGAAAAGCTATTGTAAAAAAATGAAAAGTCAGACTTACATCTTGCTCAGAATAATACGAGCACCTAGCTCCTATGGAATATTCTTTGGTATTTCATCTAGAATGCTTTTATTGAAATAGCAAGTGCCTTCCCTCCACTTTACAAAAGTAGAACTTAATTGAACATGAGACAAGAGAAGATAAAAAAAGACGAGATGCACAAGAATATTTAATAAACAAGTAACACATCCATAATGTGGTATGTTGACCTTGGATGGTTCCTGAGTAGCCTGGTCTAGTGGAAGGTGTCCCTGCCCATGGCAGAAGGTTGGAATGAGATGAGCTTTCAGGTCCCTTCCAACCCAAACTAATTTGGATTCTATGATTCCATCCACAGGACAGAGGGAGAAAATATGATAGAAGAGCTGGTGGGTCAAGATGAAAATAGGAAGAACTCTCACCAATCCTCTTCACAGTTGGAACAGGCTCAATTAGAGAAAGATTAGTTTATTTTACTGCCAATGGATTACAGAATAGAAAAAAAAAAAAAAAAAAAAGTCTTCCCTCTTACTCCTTCCTTATACCCAGACTTAACTTCATGACATCCTATATAGACCCTGGAAAGATAAATCAGAAGAATCAGAAAATGGCAGATTGTTTTGGGTTGGAAAAGGCCTTAAAGATCATCTAATTCCATCCTTGCCTTAGGTAGATGCATCTTCCACTATCCCAGGTTGCACCAAGCCCTGTCCAACCTGGCCTTGGACACTTCCAGGGATCCAGGGGCAGCCACAGCTTCTCTGGGAAACCTGTGTCAGGGCCTCACCACCCTCACAGGGAAGCATTCCTCCCTAACATGTAATTTAAACTAAATTAAATTTAATTAATTTATTTATTTAATTAAAAATCATTTGAAATGGTTACCCGTTGTTCTATCACTACCTGTTTGTGTGAAAAGTCACTCTCCCTCTCTTTCATAAGCTCCCCATCCTTACTGAAAGGCCAAAATGAGGTGTCCCCAAAACCTTCTCTTTTCCAGGATGAACAGTCCCAGTCTGGATCCTTGCGACAACCACACAACTTGTTCAGTGGCAAAATTTCCATTTGGCCTCTGTTCCACAATGGCATTTTCTCATCTCTCTCCCCAGCTTGCATCTAACTCACAAAACGACCTGTTCCAGTTCAAACTCATTAAATTCAACCCAGAATAAAATCATTCGAGTTGCTAATTCACCTCTGAACTTTTCAGAGCTGGACGTTAAAGCCCAGTAGCTGCCTATCACACACCGCTCTTACAGATTTCCCTCAGTGCAATCAATTTTCACCTCTGCCATGCTGGTTGTTGCTGCAATAGTCACTTTTTGTCATTTTCTATAAAGTGCAAATGCTACAGGCCCTTCAGACACTGTCTGCTCTACACACACGGTAAACCCACCTTTAAAAATGTTTCTCATAAATCTTTTCTGTCATCTCTGCTTTGCTAACATTAAATTGAAAAGAGGGGGAAGGGGAAGGAAAAGATCCTCTAAAATAGTATTCTGGGGTTTGCTTTATAACAACATTTTTTTTATTATTTTCCTTTATTTTTTTTTAACCATAAGCTCTCTTTTTTTACATTGAAAAGCCAAGTTATTATTTCCTGGAGGTTTGCACTCAAAACCTCAGATTGTCAGTTCATTTAATGTCACTTTACTTTATGCTTGATGCCAGTTTTAAGGCTCAGCAAGAACTGACAATGCAATCCTTTCACAGCATCAGCTGACTGTGTTTTCTTTGACAGCAAGATTTCAAATCAAGGATTTAATAAACTAGTAGCTCTTCCAGTTAGCAATGAAATGTTCTTTCAATTCCACCACTTAAAGAACATCAAACAGACCTCAGCTATACAGCAGAGATTGCAGCTAAACCAGAAATGCAGCTGATTTACATTCACAGGATCACCAGGGTTTGACTGTTAGAGAGGGAAAAGATGAAGAAACATAATTTTACTTAAAGTCCATGTGTATGTGAGTGTGTAGATGTCTGTAAGCAGACTACACCTACAGAGGCACAGAAAAAAAGGACAAGAGACTGGAGAGGATGCATTCAGTGGTTAAGTTACTCATTTGTGAGCGTGTTCAGTAGGAGAAAGCCTCGAGGAGCGCACACGCTGAGTGAGCTGGGGAAAGGTGTTACTCTCTGTCAGACCCCAGAGCCTTCCCTACTGAGGTTAACACTGAATTCTGCTGAGCTGCAGCCCCTTACACCACTTTCCATTCACTGACTGACCTATCTCCCCTCCCAGCTTTCCACATCACACTTCTGAGTTTGGCCCAGTGTTCACACACCCAGAGGGGAGGAAATGTAAAAAAACTTCCACCTGTGAATCCTAAAGGGACCTCTAAAGTACTCAATGAAAACCATCTTGTGTGTGTGCCTTTCTCTCCCCACAGGGACATGGGACTGCAGCTCCACTGAGAAAGGTGATGAGGAAGGAGGGAAGTAATGAAGAGCAGAAAAAATTCTTGCTAATCCACAGCCACACTGTTGAGTTTCAAGTATAAAGACGCTGATAAGATAACAGCCAAGGGATGCACTCCTCCCCCTGGAACAGTTGGATTGAGCTGCTGTTAAAGAGTATTCCATAAAACAGGAAATACTGGGGTGGGTCGGAGGAAGACCAGAGGAGTTGTGGCTGCCCCATCCCTGGAAGTGTTCAAAGCCAGGTTGGATGAGGCTCTGAGAAACCTGGTCTCGTGGAAGGTGTCCCTGCCTATGGCAGGGGATTGGAACAAAGTCATCTTGAAGATCTCTTCCCACCCAAACCCATGAAATGGGGTGTTTATAGGTCATGCTTATTTGTACACTTGTTTAGGGAACTGTGCTATAGTCAGGGGTGGTTTTAAGTTCCTGACATGACTTCACAGACTAAATGTGTTGCCACTAAAAATTCTGGAAAGAAGAGTATTTCTGAGGTCTGTTTCAGCTCTTTATTCCTTGAGCCCTTAATATTTCTTACAGAACTGGTGATGACGACTCTTGCACTGAATCAGCTTTTTCATCTTTCTGCTCCCAGCAAGCAGGTCCAAACCAAGCAGAAGCAAGTGTGGACTTCTCCCTGAGAGAAATTTTTACTCCTACACCATTGCTTCTCCATTTCTGCTCCATCTTACAACTTATCCAAGCTGTGCTCAGCCACATTTGCTCAGGAGGAATATTTTTCTTGAAAGCAAGCACCTTAATTGATGTTACTTAACTGAACCTACAGGCCCATCCACATAACAATGCTCACCAAAATTAATCTGAATTAGCTTTTTTAAGTGGATTAATTAAACTACTTTAGACTCAAATGTGGACACCTTTGTTCGAAATTAAAGAGGCTTAATTCAATTTAACTGAATTAACTTTCAAAGTGAATTAAGCCAAATTGAATTATAGCCATTCCAGTTCACACAGGGATTTAGATTCATATATTGAGGGCTCCCATCACGTCAGTTGAGCAAACAGCTGTAAAGAATTGCTGACACCTCCCTGGTTTCTATTACCACCTCATTACCAGAAGTTACTAATCCTACTAGATCTCCTAGGCTAAAATCAGCAGAACAGAAGTTATGAATGTAATCATCCACTGAGGTTTGGTCAGGTACCTTTGAAACCTTTCTTCATTAGCAGCTAATTCACCAGACTGCAAATAAGCAGTGGAGACAGCTGGACACATACTCCACCAGCCCTGCAAGGGAGGTGATTACATCTGATGGGGGAGCAGGATGGAAAACCAGAGTGATAATATCTTAGATCACCCCTATATTTCCCAAAACTGATATCTGTGAGCCCCTGAACATCTCAGAATAACTCTTCAGAGAGTTCTCAAGATAGTTATGTAATAACAGGACATTACAGAAATATTTTCCCATTGTTTTTGGAAGTTTGTTTCTCTTTAGGGTTGGTTCTCTAGAATTAATGTCTTTATGGCTGTAATCAAATCAATGCTGATTAGAACCAGGGAAAGTCTAAACAAAGAAAATGGATTAATTAACCAATTTTTCTTACATAGTCTATAATAAAAATTCTAGATTTTTTTTTACTTAATTATTAAGACATACACTTATTTTACTTGTTCCTTTTCTTGTGAGAATTCCACCTTGCTTTGCCTGGATAGTTTTTGTCTGTGCACATTCAATTCAGAGAAGTTGTTTAGAAATTCCAGGTCATTCCTCTCCAGCTTCCCTGCAATAAGAGGGAAGGAATGAGAGCAGCCAGCACCATATCCAACCAGAAAGCTGCACTTGATTGGAATGTACAGGTCTTCTAGCAGAAGGGAAAAAGCCATTTTGATGTATTTGGTAGAAAAAATCTATTTAAACATAATCACCCTTTCTAGTTTTATTTTCCTGATTCAGATTTTACCTATAACAGCTGTTTGGTTACACTAAATTTTGAATAAGCTCTTTACTAAAAACCTGTTTTTGATAGATTGGAGGTTTATTTCATAGAATCATAGGGGTTACTCAAAGCCTCATCCAACCTGACCTGGAACACTTCCAGTGATAGGACATCCAACCTTTTTCTGGGCAACCCGTGCCAGTGCTCAGGCACCCTTACAGTAACAACTGATTCCTGACGTTCAGAGAAACATCCTGTGTTTCCCTGTGTGCTCATGGCCTCTGGTCCTGGCACTGGGACCTCGCACAGAACCTCTCTCCGTCCCCTTTGCACCCTCCCCTCAGGTATAAAAATAATTTTTGTAGTAAGAGAGATTACAAAAGTTCATTTGCAGGGTGGAATTAATTTGTTTTTAATCTTTGCTGCTAAAAAGCCATGCTTAGGCCAATGAAGTCAGACCAGCACCTCCATTAAGCTATTTTGTTCATCTTAGGTCTGTCCATGAGAGCCAGATGACACCTACCTCTTTCTGTTGACTTCCAGAGCACATCTAAGCAAATATCTTAAGTTGGACTCTTAACTTCTCCCTGGTTAAAACTACATAAGATCCTAACAGTTCCAGTGCCCAACCACCTGCTGGGGGAAAAACCTTTTCCTGATATCCATTCCAAACCTCCCCTGGCACAGCTTCATACCCTTTCAGCATTTGGCTGGCATCCATAACAGAAACTGAAAGTATCACCAGCATCTGTGTAATTCAAATGCTCTGTGATTGCAGCTCGTTGTAGATTGTGCAGTGGTGTTGCTATTTCCTGGCTGAATATTTGATGTATGTAACCAACAGCTCCAAAAGGGCAGATACTGCAATGAGAGATCATTTCAAAATTGACCAGCTCTCAATATTAGACCACTGTAGGTTTAAACTCATTTTTGCTGCTTGACTCAATAACTACTCAAGGATTCATGTTCCTGTGAGAAAAGAGAAGGTAACTTCTCTTAAGTTATTCATTAATTATTATTTTTTATTCAAATGGATATTTTGAAGGGAGAAGGGAAAGATGTGTTTCTAAACACTGATCACAAACACATAG
This sequence comes from Vidua macroura, assembly GCF_024509145.1. Taxonomy (NCBI): domain Eukaryota; kingdom Metazoa; phylum Chordata; class Aves; order Passeriformes; family Viduidae; genus Vidua; species Vidua macroura. The sequence continues at coordinate 382,670 of NW_026530545.1, forward strand.
AAATTAAAAGCCAAAACCAAACTCCATTTAGACAGAAGTGTAATTCTGTTAACAGTCAAGTCCTTACCAAGTTTCTATTTCCTTCAGTAAGTGAAACATTGCACAATGGGTAGTTCTGAGACAAGAAATTAACAGTTCTTTTCTCTTCAGCAGTAAATTGAAACTATTTTCTCCCAGCCTGTTTGAAGTCAGTTTCATTGCACCACAAGTTGACTTAGGGAGTGAAACAAAACCCATTTGTGTCATCAGGGCTAAGATTTGCATCTCTTCACTTTAGACAGGGAGAAGTCAGACACCTCATCTGAGCTCCTTACCCCAGGCTCCTGTCAGAGTCAATGGAGGGAAGCCTTCTGAGACAGATTCATTCTATTTATCTCAGGATTCATGAATCACCTTAAGAGGAACTTGTTGCTCTTCTCAGACTATAAACTGAGCCGTAGGGTGGCAGATTCAGGTTTAAGCAACTTGCTTGCAGTTATTTAACTTAGGGCACATGAATTTCACCCTGGGAAGCTTATATTTTATTTCTCCAAGCTGCAGACCTGATTTAATGTACCTCCAGTAGCTCCGAATATCCTTTGCAAGCCAGTTCAGATGTGGAAACACAGTCCTTGTCCTTATAGTGAAATATAAAGAATGTATTATACAATTTTGCTATTAAAATCAAAAATGTTTACAAGTAAAATATCTTCTAGACCCAAGAATTAAACTTGATTTCTGTCTTTGACTACCTTCACTTTGTTTTTTCCCATTCACTCACCTTCTGTACATGATCTTGTACTTTCTCCTACTTCTGTGTGCTTGGGCAAGCTGTTGCATGTGCTGATGGGTCAGCAGGCTGCTTTGTCCTTGGAATAAGAAAAGAAGGGATTTAAACTCTCTTTCCCGTGGTGAGGGCACTGTTGGTTATCTTTCCTTTCCCCAGCTGCCAGCTTCCACAAAACTTGTCAGGACATCATATGTCTGAGACATCTATCCCTCTCAGTCAAATGTGCTTAAAATCAACCCATGTGTTTGAAAATGAGCTGAGAAAGGAAGAAGAATATATGAAAATACTGTTGGGCAGGACATATTCCCTTAAAATTGAACTAATCATATGCTTCCTCTCCACTGTGAAATCTGGTAAAATTTCTAGAATGGGGTATTTACAAAGACAAGTCATTTCTTATGTTTGGTATAGTATTTGGTATTTTTCTTGGTGTACTGGCAAAACAACTTTCTCAGATGCTCCAGTTTCTCTTCAGCTCTATTCTGCAGGACAGATATCTTCACCTATTTACTTTTTACCCACTGGGCTTGCTTCTTTTTTTTTTTTTTTTTTTTTTTTTTTTTTTTTTTTTTTTTTTTTTTTTTTTTTTCCCCTCCCTGGGAATGCCTCCGTTTGTTATGCCCTGAAACACAAAGCATTAACAGCCTTTTAGAGAGTGCCAACACATGGTGGAGGTAGCTACCTGCTCTGTTTTCCATAAAATGGGTGTTAATAGGCTCTAGAGGGGTCCCTCAGTAAAGACATGGAGGAGTTCAAGCATTTATTGACTGGTTTGTATCTCGTAGAAATATCCGAAGTGGAACACAGGAGATGTAGAGAAAAGCCACACAAATGAGAAGCTACTAATGAAGTGTTTTTACAGTTGGGGTTCAATGTGTGAGCTTGTAAAAGCTGATTAACTACTATTGTGTTTTCATCTAACTGGTTTGATAATTTGTTGGTTAAATGGCTCAGCTGAGAAACCAGTGAGTGTCCTTGGAAACATGCTGGTGCAAGAGTTAAAGCCTTGAATCCACACAGAGGGGGCAGGTTTATGTTGCGGATCCACGATCCACTTCTCTTTTAATAGGTGAAAGAAAGAAGTGTCTGAAAAGCCCTACTCTGCTCCTACAGTTTTGCCTTTGAGCCTCCTCCAATCATTAAAATTGAAATTCTCTTTAATTTCTCTTTTTCATAATAAAGGCAATTAAGTTGCCTTTTTGTTGATTCTCTTCTTGTTCTTCTTTCATTCTTCAATACTTCTTTTTCTCATTCACTTTCTTTCTCCCTCTGTCTCTGTTTCTTCCACCTGCATTTAATGACTCTGTTTAGAAGAGACTATTCTGAGCTGGATTAACAATTAACTCAAAACAGTTAACTATCACATTAGTGCAACAACAATACAATACAGGAGGCTTGATAAATGCAAAAGGTCTGAAAAAACTGCAAACATCACTTTTCAAAAGAATTACTGGAAATCTGAGGTAGGGGGTGAGTAGAAGACACGGAAATTTATTGTTCTTTTATGCTCTGTTTTTCTAAAATCCTCCCTTATTCTGAAATCAAATCTTGCCACTTAAACGTTGTAAAACCTGTTATCTAATGTAAGAACTGGGAATTTTATGGCTTTACTGCACGTGTATCTTCCTGAGCCAGTAGATCCCTGCAAATCCTGCTGTTTTCAGTCTGGTGATGGACTTGACTGTCAGTAAAGCTGAACTAGATTAGTCATCATGAACAACAATTCTATTTCTCAGATATACCAGAAAGAATTCTGCAAAAGGATTGGGTGTAATAAACTCATCTCAAATAAACTGAACAGACCAGGCTCTCAAAAGATGGGCTGACTGAAAATTCTGAATCAAGAAAATCAGTGTGAAAAGTTTGGGGGGGGGGGTGGTCTTTGCAGAAAAAAAAAAGCAAAACCAATCCTCCCATAATAATTTGACGCTGAAAATGTCTGTGGGGCCCTGCTGGGGGTCACAGCGTCTGGTTTTTATGTCTTCCTCTAGCAAGATTTGGATTTCCCAGTCACATTGAATCTCTCTTGGTGCTCTAAGATGAAGGACCTCAGGACATGCCCACTGCCCCTTACTTTGAGAGAAGAGCTCTGTTCCACACAGAAAACTGCAAGGGTGCTTCCCAGTTGAAATAAACTAATTTTCATCCAGATTTTGACTAATAGTCTAAATAATTAACTTTATTCTTTTTCCATTTTCCTGTCAATTCTATTAAGAAGAGAAAAATCCCAGAAAAAGTCACACAGCCATAGATAATGATAAAAATGTCAATTCCCTTTTTCAGGTGTAGTTCATAAAAATGGGGAACAGATTCACAGTCACTACTTAAGTTTTATTCTTCCTTTTTTTTTTTTTTTTTTTGCCAACGGAAAAGAAAGTTAAAATTTAGAAAGACAAAATAATTGAACTGTTTTTTTTTGTAATGGATATCTGGAGGGCTATAGTGCATTATTAACTCAACTCAAACCAGAATAAATTTCAACATTTCACGAAGATGGTCCAAGACCAAGGTCTTGTCCAGTTTGATTTTCGTACCTCTAAAGGTGAAGTTCTACTGCCTGATAATTCTCTCCGTAAATTGTTATTTTTTTTATATCTAATTATAATTGCATTTATTGTAATGTTAGCCTTCTGTCTTGTCTGTGTGCATCTCAGATGACAGTCTGATAGCACCACCTCTGCAAAGTCCCCTTAGGAAGCTGAAGACAGCAATTATATTGCCCATTGTCCTTTCTTTCTCAAGGTGGAATAAACTCCGGATGTTCTCCAGAGTTCCTTTCCAACTCTAAAAATTCCGTGATACTGTGATTCAAGCATGGATTCTCCATACTGAATTACCACATCATTTTCTGCTGTACAATAATTGAAAAAATATATCAAGAATGAAAAGGACCCCAGAGAAAAAAAGAACACAAACACACTTTTATGTATTTTGAAACACAGAGAAAATGAATCAAACTCAGCCAGCAGAGAAAGGCATAACAAGACTGACTGTAAGTTAAAGACAGACAAATGGAAATCAAAAAGCAGTCATGACTTTTGAACACCAAAATAAACAACCAGGACAACTCATGGAGCCTCCAGTTCTTGATGTCTTCAGATTAGGTCCAATTGTCTCTCAATGTGAGCTAATTCAGCCAAATACAAATTACTGGTTATGACACAGGGAAAAGTAGACAAAATGCAATGGCCTGTAGAATGCAGGAGGAGAAACTGAATTATCTAATGGACTCTTACAGGTTAAAGCTTTTGAATTTATAAATAATGTCTGGGACAAATCTGTTGCTGAAATAATACAGATGTCTGTAATGACCCCTGCTCATTCTATTGTGTAGCTGCTTTTCTTGCCAAATGTAACCACTTAATGCTTCCAGAAAAATGGGCACCAAGGTACACATAATTCCAGGAATTTTTTGTTCCAGCAAGACTGATAATATAAATATTGCATTAAATTCTATAAGATAGATGTGGACACATACAGTACAGATTGACATCATTCTTACACTTTGCATCAACTTTTCTTTCCTATACAAACATATAAATTGCTGCAAAGGCTCCACTCCTCCCCCTCTCCACTCTGGACCCAGACTGGGAGAGCTGTAGGTGTTCACCTGGAAGAGAGGAGAGGAGAGGGAGAGGGAGAGGGAGAGGGAGAGGGAGTGGGAGAGGGAGAGGGAGAGGGAGAGGGAGAGGGAGAGGGAGAGGGAGAGGGGAGCCCCTTTCCTGTGCCTAAAGAGGCTCCAAGAGAGCTGGAGAAGGGAGTTTTTACAAGGCCTTGGAGTGGTAGGACAAGGGGAAATGTTTTTAAATGAAAGGAGGACAGATTTATATTGGATATTAGGAGGCTCTGGCACAGGTTGCCCAGAGAAGCTGCGGCTGTCCTTTGATTGCTGGAAGTGTCCAAGGCCAGTTTGGACAGGGTTTGGAGCAACCTGGGATAGTGAAATGTGTCCCTGCCCATGGCAGGGGGGTTGAAACTGATGATCTTTAAGGTCCCTTCCAACACAAGCCATTCTGGGATTCTATTATTAACCAGACAGCAACCTATAGTGAATTTTCACATCCAGCCCAATATTTAGTGTTTTACCTGAAGAATAGTTGTACAGGAATGGAAACAATCTATTTTTAGCGTTCCTGGACCAATTTTGCCTTGCTCCTCTGTGATGCAGGCTAATTTTTTAAACCTTATCTATATGAAATATTGTTTCTATTAAAAAAAAATCTATTTTTGCAGTTCAAACACATTGTTCTGTTTTTTGCCTGAAATCCTTCCTGGCAGAAGGATTACTCCTAAGGATTTCACACAATATTGCCACAGAACCTTCAAATTTTTTAGGATAGCATTAGGAAATTATTGCCCCAGCAGTGTGTTCTAGAAGAGAAACTCAGTGCCCCTAAAAATAAAGGAGCCAGCCACTTGTGTCTTGTGCTTGCATGAGGGTTCCTGTAAATCTAATGTAATTGAAGTGTTAATTCCCGCTTTCATAGGAATTAATAAAAAAAAAAAAGTTCCTGAAACATGCACTGCCACCAGACAATCAAGAGTGAGAAAGAGAGAGAGAGGGGAAGAGAGAAAAAGCTGGCTCCATGCAGGGCCTTTTTGCTTACAGCTATGAGACAGTGCTGCACTTTCTCCTAATAACCTTGACCTGCTTTTCCTGGCTCAGCAGTAGCATCTGTGTCACATCGGCTTAGCATCTGTTTATCAATCCAACAGCACAAACCTGATTCCTGCTCTATTCTCTCTACTGCCCACAATATTAAAATGACTGAATTAAACCAGCAGAATTCAAGGAAAAGGAGGCTCAGAGATGAGAACAGCTCTGTAAAAAGAAAAGAAAAGAAAAGGTGAAAAAAAGAGAGGAAGAGGAAAGCCATATGTAGGAGCTCCATTTATTTTATTTAATTAATCTCAATGCATTTAAAGGATAAATTTGGAATGAGTAATCACTGCTAAAATCTCTTATGCAGAATTCAAGGCCAAAGGCCCTCAAAACAGAGAAGGCATCATCATCTTAGACTTTTCTTTGAAGAAAGAAATGGCAAGTACAACAACATAAAAATTACAATCTGCCTGCAGTCTCTGCCTCCAGGTGAAAGAGCAAAATACCAGTGAATAGGAATTAGTGCAGATCTTTAATAAACACGGTGAAAGCTATTGGGAACTCCCCAGTCTTGCCCCTGAAGTTTACTTTGCCCTCTTTGGTACCACTGCTGTGCTTTTTCCAGTTATGAGATAGAACCACAGAATAGCAGAATATCCTGGATTGGAAGGGACTAACAAGGATCATCTGTCCCACTCCTGAATCCCAAAAATCACATCACATGTGCCTGAGAGTGTTCAAACACCTCTTGAGCTCTGGCAGCCTTGGGGCTGTGACCATTCCCTGGGGAGCCTGTTCAGTGCCCAACCACCCTCTGGGGGAAGAACCTGTTCCTGATATCCAACATAAACCTCCCCTGACACAGCTCCAGCCTTTCCCTCAGGTCCTATTGCTGGCCACCAGAGAGAGAAGAGAAGGCACAGAAAGCTTCAGTTAAAACTGAGGTGTCAAACAGTGCAATATTATTATTTATTATCATTGCCATGCTTGGATCTGAATTAATTCAGAGCCCCACTATGCTGTGCATGCACAATGTAGTGTTTATCTTCCAATCCCCCACCTGCAGAGAAACTAAGGCAACAGGAAAAGGAAGGGAAAAGAGAACTGGAGAAATTCTCTGATCTGCTGGAAACAGCTTCATGAGTCTAGGGTATTGCAGACTTGAGTAAAGGTCTCATGAGTACCCAGTGTTTAAAGCATAAAACAGAATAGTAAAACAGACATATATCAAATTAATAAAAATACACACAGTTTGGCATATCAGCACAAATATCCTCAGCTTTGGGGTTATGTCTTCTACATAAAACCCTATTTTTTCCACTAGCACAGAGAACATTGAGTTCATTAATGTTGCACTGGGAAATGTTTTGGGTACTAATTTGGACAGGAAATACTCCCAGAGATACACTGTATTATCCTAAATTATTATCTGGAGATCTCCCATACTTTACTTCCCTGAGAACTCTAAGATCCAAACCTGACACCAGTGTGGCTGGACACAGCCACATGTAAGAGGTCCTTTTACAATGACATTTATACACATCATGATTTATCCTTCCTTCAAATGTATTAATGGAAACTTTGGACTACATCTACAGCAATGCAAGCTGAGCTGCTCCACTAGATTTTGCCTCTACTGATTTATTTCTGATAGTAAATAAAAATATAAGATAGATGGGAAGAAGAGATTCATTGCAGTTATACAAACTCCCAGATATCAAAACCATATGAGTAGATCTCAGTGTGAGGTAAATACATGATTTACAGGCTAATTCACTGCTCAGGCCACCTCCAGTGAACTTAGATTAGTCAAGAGATGAGTTTGAAAGAGAAAACATATGTAAACAATTGCTGAACCTCCAAAGGTTTCCAAACCAGTCCAAAAGGATTCTTCCACAGGGAAGCAAAGGATAAAATTATTTGGGCTATAGATCTGTGAAGGAGCAGACAGCCAATGCTGACTTTGATCCAAATTGCAGTTATTCCAGAGTTCTTCCTAATGTAACAGTGTACATGGATATGCTACAAACTTGCAAGAGTAGCCCTTTTGCCTTTTTGTTTTTAACAGCTTTTCACTCTCTCTTCATCTTTTGTCTGAGAGTCATGCCAGAAACTCCTAGAAAAGCACACCCAATGTCATCGAGGTTGTAGGATTTCACCTATATTTCACACAGGAAAGCTTTATCGCCCCAGGGTTGCTCAAAATCTTTTCCTAGCTCATTTTTGCAAAGGCTGGGCTTGATTCGCATCAGTAGCTGTCCAGACTTCACTTCAGGATTCCTCCTGCCTCAGGCTGGAGACAGAAACAGCAGGAGGTGAACAACAGGTTGGGTTTGAGATCTGGCATTTGTGGAAGCCTGGGTTCTATCACTACAGGATTACATTTGTATATAAAATAGGATATTATTTTAGGCAGATGATAACTGATTCAGGAATAAAGCTAGCTTTTATTCAGAAAGTTTTTTGGAGCAGCCAAGAGCTAGTTAAAGGAAGTGTAATATGAGCAAGAAGAAGATGTGAGAAAGACTGACCTAAAATATATAGAACTTTATTCCACTGTCAACAAACTCAAGTGTTTTAGCAAAGTCTGTGAGAATATAAAGAGCCAGAGGTTTGTTTTTTTTTTTTTTACATAATATCTGTAGAAGGGATTTAGGTAAGGTGCCAACAGCTCCCACTGGTTGCAGCACTGTATGTGAATTAAAATCTCCTGTACTAAAATCTTGTTGTATCTCTTGTGTATTAAATTTTCATGTTATAAGCAGTTTAGGAAGGACCAAGTAAACAAGGGAAGGTATTATGGGTACATAACAGTGGCTTTCTTATTGAACACATTCCTCCAGGGAAGTACATGAGGAGATATGGCTCACGCAACAGCCCCGTATGTGTCACCTGCCCGTTGTCCTCACCTCCATCAACAGCTATTGGAAACCTAAATAATTATTATTATTAATTATATTTCTTACATCTGTTTGAATCAAGATGTAGCAAGAGGAGAAAAACAAGAGAAAGCTCATCTCTACATGCCACTCATGTATAATACTCCCAAATCAAGCCAAATTCAGCAAATACTGATTGAGCTGCCAGACAAGCTGAAGAATAACAAGGATCAGGTACTGGGATCAAGCTGGGATTGCCATGTGGGGGGGACAGTGGCCAGGGAAAGAACCAGACATACTGCCAGTGGCCACGTGGGAGGTGGGACCATGTTCTTGGAGATATAGGGGGACAGGTTATGGGCTTCATTGGTTCTGTACCATTTAGAATGGTTTTTATTTGGTATTTCTGAAAGTTTAGGAATTGGGGACCTCACCTGACTATTGATCATGCAAATGTGTTATGGCTGTGTATGTTTATTTGTCGTCTTATGAAGCCTGGCTGAGGTATTTGAGAAAGCAGGAGGCGTCTCAGATCAGTGACTCAAACAGTCTGAGTTACTTCCTGAGCAGCTATCCATAATGCAAAAAATAAATAAATAACAGAAGGAAATATCTTTTTAATGGGAGGCTTCAATTTGGGAGACATATGCGACCAGCAGTAAACTTCTCTTCAAATTTAAGAAAAATATAAAGATGAATTAATTATGGGCTGGCAGTTGGTCGTAGCCTAGGGACCAACTGTTATTATTAGATTGCACTCCATACAGCGAGAGGACAGGACAAACCAGTAATAAATACACTTGACTCTCCAAAGTAATTCATTTCTCAAAACTGGGAAATTACAAAGAGATTTAAAAGGTAGGGAAAAAAATCCGAAAAATGAGAATGAACATTGGGATTTTTTAAGATGAGTTTATGAAGCTGTGAGACCAAGTTGTGTGAAAGTAAAACTTTGTTCAAAGGCAAAAGAAATGCACTAATTAGAAATAAGAATGCAACATGTGACAACTGGAAAGAAAGAGATCCGAACACACATAGTAATATAAATTAAACATTATAAAGTGTAGAAAATTGATAAGAGAAGCTAAAGACATCAAAGAAAATCCCGTGGTTAGTAGGATTAATGACAATGAACTTAATTTTTAGGAATAATTAGGAACAAACTAAATCCTACAAATAGCATAAGACCATTTAGTAATGGAAACTGCAAAACTGTTTAAACCCTACTGTGAAGGGTCAGGTCTCCATACGTTTCTGTTTATCTAATAAGGCTTGAACAATCTGCATCCTCAAAGAATTTATACACTGAGGAATGCTCTATATCCTGTAATTTTAAAAGTCATTATTAAATTAGTCTTGTGGCAACTTTTCCAGTATTTTTTCTAGGGTCAACTTCAAAGTAATCAGTCTATCCTTCTTGTCAGTTCATTTATCTCTGTTTTTAAATATACTGATATGACACCAGCATATTTTCCTTTTCTAGATTTTCTTTGTTATGCCAATATTGTTAAAAATTGCTATCAGTGATTGACTGTGTGATTCTGTGATGAGATTACAAGATCATTTGATAGACTGTAGGTAACCTAATACTTCAGAAGGCATTTAAAATTGCTACCACATATTCTAACACACACCAAAAAAAATCCCACTAAGAACTTTAAGAAAATTCCATAGCAAGAAAATAAGCATTCAATGGAACAAAAAAAAAAAAGGAAATAAATATTGAAAAAATGGGTTACATAGAGGAATAATAAGTGAATAAAAGCTGTTCCAGATTAATTTGGTTTCTCAACAATTTTATGATTCTGAAAATAAGTATAAAATAAATGCTGTTAAAATATGTTAAAATTGACATTAAAAAGCACAGAATGATAGGGGCTAAGTAACTAGACAGAGCATCATAAGTATCTCAATTAACCAGGTTCAGAAAACCTGCATATTTTAATATGGTTACAAGATTTGTTCGTTCCCTGTTAGACCTTCTTGGATGTTATTGCTGAATGCAGAGAAATATGTAATGTTTTGTAGCCACATGAGTTTTCTGAGCCAGAAGGGACCATTACAGTCTGATCTCAAGTATTATGAGGCTACTCCAGATATTTTGCAGCCTGTGTCCCAAAACATTGCTGTCCTTGCTAAGAACGATATGAATGCACCATTCAGGAAATCTGAAACTGATCTTTGATTGCTAAACCAACCAGTTAATCAGGATCTAAAAATGAAGATTAAATATTTTTTTAAAAAAAGCTTATTTTCCACCTCTGTTAAGGACAACTGTCCATCTATAGGATGGACTAGCCCTAAGTAATATAAAGTACAATGGAAATAATTCCAGTGTTTCACAACAGCTTTTTATTCTTGTATCAAATAAAAACCTTTTGCATAATCAAAGCTTTTTTTTATTCAGTAAGAGTGCTAAAATGAGACCCTACCTCACTTGCTTCATCCTATTCTTTTAGTTACCCTTTACTTGAATCCAATGAAATTTTAGGTGATTTTTTGACTTTTCCATCAGCAACCACATTCCTCATGGGGTCAGCTGAACATCAGCATCACTTGATTTTCATCTTTGGGAGACATAATTGCAAATAAATGCTCACAAAAGAGAACCATTGATCAAGAATGGAAAACACAGGCCTCTGGTTTAGCCTGTTTTCTGAACAGGTATCACCATATTTTGCTTAGGTAGTACAGTCAGTAAAACATGAACTTCCAGGGATAGCTTCACAGTTATGAACACTGCATTTTCCACTCTGATACCTATCTGGTCCAAGGATAGTTATAAAACCTTTTTACCTGACTCCTTGCTTGAATAGTCTCAAATGCCGCATGTCACCAAGGACCTGACCTATTCATGCCCTAAATTAGAGTATCCCCAAAGCTACCCTAATTTGCCCCATTATGCTTATACAACGAGGAACTTCTTGTAATGGCAAGGAAAGTGTGGCTTGAAGGAATGTCCCAAATAGTGTTATTTTACTTTCACTCTTGACACCAAAGAGTGGTTTGTCCAGGAACTGCTAAGCTTGCTCTCCACCATCTGGAATTAACCCTCACAGAAGAAATTCCCAAGGGGATGGTTAAGCTGGTTTTCCAACTGAAAAACAGCCTCAGCAAAGACCAACATCTGGACAAAGTATCCTGTCAGAGACCTGTGCTCACTGTGCATAATAAACATGGCTCACTATTATTCTTGGTTTATTTATTTCTGTCACTTGAGATCATAAGGGGCGGGGGAGAAGCAGTAGGTAGAAAGGAGAAAGGAAAACAGAATTAGTGTAGTAAAACACATCCATAAAACACTGTAAATCTAAAACGGCACAGATTTACTTCAGAACACGCAACAGCAACATTTTCTATAACACCTGGGAGTTTGTACTACAGACAGAAGTTAATGTCCGTGATGTGTCACCTCTCACTGTTAAACTGAAGCACACCACAAATGCTCTGAATTGTTCCTAGATTTTTCTGATAACTAAGATTGTCTTTAGTTCCTGACAGAACTGAACAATTCTACTCATACTTTCCTGCATTTTCAATCACTCATTCTCATCTGCTAGAAAGAGCACCTTGTCTTTCAAAGGTTTTGGGAACCATCCAGACTTTACCATTTTACTTTCAATTCATAAGTAGCACAGACAGAAAAAAAATCACAGTTTTTTTCTAATTTTTTGTACTCCACACATCCTTCTGGCCTAGAACAGACAGGGTTTATCATACTGGTTGTCTGCAGTACTTGAGATCTGTGAACAGAGAAATCCAGTTTAAATATCTTATAGTTTATTCTTATCTCCAACCAGCTTAGCACTTCTAACACAATTAAGAGTGTGGAGCTACTTACACATCCCAAGCCCTAAGCAAGCATCTTCCCTACCTTATTTCTTCATGTGGAAAGGTCTGTTTGGTCAAATAATTTGCTTCTTGGTGTCTTTTCCAGTCTCTTTTTGATGACCAACTTCTAACTCATTGTAACATTCCCATAAAAACAATTTTCTACGTAGCACTTTTTCCGCCAGCTCAACACTATCTCCTAATTCTTCATCAGGAATACATTTATCAGCTCCAAAGCTTAAAACAAGATTTACTTTCCCTATAATTTATTTTTCCTTTTTGTTTTCTGACACCTTCCCAGCCCTTCAACTTTCACAGCCATTCTCCACACCTTTGGTTAGCACAAGGCCTGCCACCACCATCTCATTCCATGTCCATGACCTGTTGCACTGCTTTTTCCCCAGTCCTTCCACCTGACTCCCTTGATTTCATCTTAAATCAGATTATTTCCACAGTTTGAAACCAGAAAAGGGAAAAATCTTATTTTAGAATCACCATGTCCTTCTTTTGTACATTGAGCTTTATTCTAAAAACCCTGCTAGTCTTCCAACACTCCCTCAACAAGTTCCCTTCATTTTTTCATCAGCCTTCTCTTTGTGAAAAATTCTTATATGTCTTTAATGTTGTCTGCTCTCTGTATCTTCTATTATCTATTTCCAGCATGATTAGATAGGCTTGTGCAATTTTTTTTTTGCATTGTAACTAATTTTGTTATTTCTAACATGAGAAGAACATGTACAAAACTCGGGTTTTTCCTCTTTTTTTTTCTCTTAACAACCTCATACTTAGGCAACACCTAGGCTTTTGGTTTTCCTCTAATGGGGTATTTATTCCTCTGAGACACTGGTCAGCCAGAAGAATATTTATGTGGTAATAAAAAACTTTAACAGAGGGTTGTTTGGATCTAATAGTCTCAGGTATTTCAACACATCTTTGCTTGTCATGTGTCATGCTGAATTACATCGTGGCCTGCCTGTGCAGCAACCCATAATGTAACCCATGTAATATAGTTTGAAATGTAATGTAGTGGGAAGGGAGCTTAAAGGGAAAAATCACTTTTTTGTGCTGGATAAAAGCTGGGGATTAAGTCAGAAAGCAGTTTCAGACTACTGGGAAACTGGGAAAAATTAAATGATAGCTCAGCAACAAGCCTGTAAAGAAATCTGCAATAATGGATTAAATGATACCTGTAACACATTACATCAATATTAATAACTTCCATTAATATTTTTCCATTTTACATCACAGATCATTTTTTGTCTGAGTCATCCAATGACTACTAAATGTTAATTCATGTCTGGCAAATTCTAAATGGCATATAATTAAATACAAATGCAGAAAGGTAAATAAACATTCACAGAGGATAAATGTCTGGCTGGGACACAGGGGCAGAGCCATGGAGAGAAACCAGGTGTCCTGATTCTCAGGAGTGAGCTTTAGCATCTTGGTAATATTTTTGTCTCCAATCATGTGCTTATACTGATATATCCTGGCTTCAGAAAGGATTTGCTTCTTTACTGAAAAGTCTGGGTGTGTCAGGGAGGAAAAGCAAGAAAGGGTACAACAGATTTCCATTTGAGGTAAAGGAATTAAAAAGTCCTTCTGTTCTTAGAGAGGATCTGATTCTCTAGGGAAATGATGCTATTTGCTTTGATGGGGGGGTGGTGGGGGAAGGAAGAAAGAAAAAAAAAACTGTCTTTTTCTGGCAGAAATTGTGAAATTTCACCCTTCAGCAATTTGGTGAAAGCTGATAGCTGTGGACACTTCTCAGCCTGGATAGCACAACAAAAGGCTGCACCATGAGAACTGGCAGATGCAAGGAGAGAGAGAAAAAAAAATTAAATTGCACTTTAAAACTGTTGGCCAGGCTGCCCAGCTCAGAGAATCTGCTCTGCCATCCTCCCTGCTTGCACAGGACTGGTGAAAACTGGGAGAGGAGAGAACTGAGCTAATTTTTGCCAGCTGGGAATCCAGCACATGATAAGGCAGATCACTGTGAACCACTGCTACTAGGGGGAGATGTGGTTTAATTACCCTGGCTCAGGTGCAGCTCTTCTTCCCTGTCTGAAACAAGAATCACATCATAGGACAGATCAGCAAGGTCTAGCTCATCCTTGGATCTGCAAATAGAAGTAGGGCCATGAAACAGCTTTGGAAGTGGAGGATATACAAGCCAAGCCACAAAGAATCATGGTGGAAAATCCTAAAAAAGTGAAAAATGTGCCTGTCTTAGTTTACACACATCAACAGTGGAAAATAAGTTCAATTTTAAAACTGGAAAAATGTTACTTTGCATTTAGATCAAGAGCCTTCAAGTGAACAATCCCTATTGACCATGCTTCTTTTCCTTTTAAATTCATGATGAATTAAAAGATTAGCATTATTACTATTAAATTATTACATCATAATTACTATATAATGCAATATACTCTTTTCAAAGCAGAGCATGCAGTTTGAATTGCTAATATAAAATTAAAATTAGAATTGTAGATGATGATGATTATTATTATTATTATCATCATCATCATTATAAGAATTATTACATTTCAAATCAAATATCAGGATTGTCTGGCTTTGATATGAGAAAAACTTTCAAAGGTTTTTCCTTTCAGAATGGAAATGCAGGTCCCTATTTTTGGGACTTACTAATGCAAGGCTGCTGTATCAGAAAAGTGGTAACCATTTCCAAAATCATCAACAGTTAGGGGAAACAAGCTTAAGTTTAGGAAAATAAGTTTTTCCCCTTGTTTCCCTCCTTTGACTAAAAGGGGGACTGGAGGAAACAGGTTCCAGGACAGCACTTATGGATCTGCTCAGTCACTCACTCAGTGGCAGCTTGTGCCATCTGAAACCCCATGAGTTTCCCCCCTGGCCTCCAGCTGCCACTCCAGAAGGCTGCTGGTTTCCATCAGTCCCATGTCATATCTGTCAGTGCCGTGCAGATGTCTTGGATATCCAGAAGTGCCTCCAATGGCATGAGAAGCCTGTGTTAAGGCAACTGAATTCTGCTACTCTAATAGGATTCAGCTTCAGATTTAGACAAAGCTCCAGATTCAGTTATTAAAGACAGGCTTCTAGTGACGTTTGAGATGCTCCAACATTCCTGAGACATCTGCACAACACTGGCAGATGTGACAGAAGCCTTACAGGAGACCCACAAGGTCTGGAGCAGAAACTGGAGGCCAAATGGAAAAACTTACAGTGCCAGAAGTGGCACAATGTGTGAAGTGAAATTAATCTTTTATCTAGTCAACATAGCCAACTGTCTAGTTGACTGTCCAGATGATCAGATCACAGAATCACAGAATAATTAGGGTTGGACAGAACATCTGGAGATCCTCCAGTCCAACCTCCCTGCCAAGGCAGGGTCACCTAAAGCAAGATACATTGGGAACACATGCAGGTAGGTTTTGAATATCTTCAGAGAGGGAGGATTCAAAACCTCCCTGGGCAGACAGGTGTCTGCTCCAAGATGAGATTGTTACCTGTCCCAGCTGTGTTGGCTGTATTGATAACATCTCCCTTGACTTAATGGGAACATCAGCTCCCAGCTCATGTAAAGGCACTGCTTTGACAGATGTGGTTCTGAAACTGAACCACAGTTCAGTGTTTGTTGATGAATCCCCTCTTCAGAGTTTAGGAGTGAGCATCTCTACTGTGAAGTCCCCACTATTTCCTCAGGTCTCTCAGGCACTCACACATAAATAACATGGAAAAGAATGACATGTTTGGTCAGCTCAGAGGTGGACTTCTCTTTGGGCTCTGTTGCAGATTCATAGAAATCATAGAATGGCTTGGGTTAGAAGGGATCTGAAAGATCATTCAATTCCAACCCCTTGCCATGGGCTGGGACACCTTCTACTAGACCAGGTTACTTCAAACCCCACCCAACCTCTCTTTGAATGCTTCCAGGAATGGGGTATCCAAAATTTCTCTGGGCCACCTGTGCCAGGGCCTCACCAATATCACAGGGAAGAGTTTCTTCCTAATATCCAATCTAAACCCAGCCCTTGTCAGTTTGAAACCCTTCCCCCTTGTTCTTTCAGTCCAGGCCCTTGTAAAAAGTCTCTCTCCATCTTTCTTGTCATCTCCCTTCAGACACTGGGAGGCCAAATTTAGGTCATCCCAAGGCCTCCCGTTCTCCAAGCTGAATAATCCCAGTTCTTTTTAGCCTTTCCTCATAGGAGAAGTGTTCCATCCCTTTAGTCATCCCTCTGACTCTCTTCTGGACTCACTTCAACAACCCAATGTGTTCTCTGTGCTGGGGACCCCAGAGCTGAATGCTGGGGTCTCACAAGAACAGAGGAGAGCAGCAAATCTGCACCTTTAGGGCTCAGCAGAGCTCTCCTCTCTAGTAGATTCTTCATATCCCACTTTATGCTCCTGTAGTTAATGTTGTCACTTGAGTCCACATGAGGCATTTCTTCAGTGTATCTCCAACAGACTGAAGGTGTTTCTCTGAGAGAAGGGGTGAGAAGAGCTGTGTAGACATTCTCTGTAGCCTGGTAAAATGTTATTCTCCCCAGGAAATGTCACATGCTGCTGAACATCAGTACCTTTCAAAGCTTTCTATCTCTGCCCTTAATAGGCAGGATGTCTGTGTCTGTACTTCTGCAAAGACTATACTTGGGGCAGATTTGAGATTAATTTAACTTCCTCAGAAAATGACTAACCTGGCCGAAACAATTTTTTTTTTAATTTTTCAAACTTCAGGTCCTGATGGGGTCTGTGGGCAGGTTGTGCCCATGGGAAATTTAGTCTCAAGTAGTTGAGCTTCAGTAACACACATGGCAAACAACTCCTCCAAGACCTCACTCTGCACATATGTAGCCAATGAAATTTTAATATTGAATAAAGGAATCACTTTGAAATTCCATCTACACAGCCTTTTCCTTCCTTTACAGCATTTCAGAGGTAACACAATAGCCAAGTAATGCAATAATAACAAAAATAACTCCAACAAGCTATGCTTGATTCCACTGCAGCACAGCCTATAAGGGCAATCTTTTCTTTCTTTTAATAATGCTTTTATTGCACAAATTTAACAGAATTATGCCCTAATTATACTGGATTTTTTTTTTATTTGCCACTGGGAGGAAATATAGCAGATGAAGCTCTTTGAGAGTGCATGGCTCATACAGCTGTATTAAATACTTCCAAGTGCTGTCTTTATGGTTGTTAACAAGTCAGGACCAGACACGCTTGCATTTTCTGAGTGCCTTTGAGGATGGCATGGATTATACTTGTATTTTTATTAGAGCTGCTCAACTCATTCACTGAGAAATAGTGTCTGACTGTGTTTTCAAAACTGGCATCTGTAACTCAAAAAGAGGTAAACAGATTCCTAAAACCAGGCAAATTACATTGCACAGACCTAGGGGACTAAAAGCTAGTTGCTTCTGTCTAGTCTAAAGCACTTTGTTTGGAATCAACACATGAAACCAGCATTTCCTGAGGGGCTTCACCAAATGGGTTCTCCAAAGACCCCTATTTCTTTCCATCAGTTTTAAACAGTCTGGGGTGACTATTTCATGGAAGTCTAATTCTTTGATGTGTAAATTTGGATGAGATTAATCCTAAAAAAAAGTATTATTGAAGCTGAATTAGCAGGCAGGGTAAAGAAAAGCCAGTCAAGTCTCCCAATCTGAGAAGCTTCTGCACCTTCCTTCTCCCAACCTGCAGACTGAGTGGTTCATTATCCTGCATACATATTATCCCCTCACAGATCACATTACAAGCTGGCAACCTGGGGAATCTAGCTTTGGAATCCCTTTGGCCTTGTGATATTTTGAGCGTCAAGTGTGAAACAGGTGCTTGATTTGCATAAAATTATGATCACACATGTTAACCCACACCAAAGCAAGTAAAGCAAAGTTGTTACCCGAAACCAAAGACACACAAAGTAACTGGTTTTCAAATATAGGTTTTCTAAAGCCATAGCTTATATCATCAGCTCATGCCATTGGTGTAAATCCAGAATAACTTGAATAGTTCCATTGACAAAACAGGTGTTGGCTCTTGGACTGTTGGCAAATCCAGTAGTCCAGGTTCCGATTACTGATTTCTGATAAGTCTCAATGAAGTTTTAAATATTCAAATGTTTTGTCTAAATTTCCAAAAGATGTCTCACCAAGCAATTTACATTGAAAAGATAATTCTGATTTCTTTTCTCTCTTTGGCTAGATTGTCCATCAACAGGAGTTTATGCTTCATCATCCTTGGGATATGTTTGTAACACATCACTATTATTTTAGCACAAAATGATCTGGAAGAGATCCCAACAAGAACAAAATTCCATTTTGTCCAGAAATTGTCCAGTGTTTTTGATTTTCTTCCTAGTCATGGCTAGGTTAGAATAGGAACAAGAGATGGATAAGATCGGCCAGTTAATATCAGTTCTCAGGTTCACAGTTTTGCCTGGGAATATTTTCCTTCTTGTGGATTGGAGAGTGTTCAGCTGTCAGGGAAAGCAAGGTAGGTGGCAATTCATAGAATCACAGAATCATTAACTTTAGAAAAGACCTCTAAGATCATTGTGTCCAGCCACCAAATCAGCAATGCCAGGCCCACATCTAAATCCCTAGGAAAAAATGTAAAGTGACAAAGTCTAAAAGATCACAAGCATAAATCATTTATTATGTTTGCAATAAATTATACTTTTGCTAAAACTGGCAAATTACCAATAATGATTAGTCTTTTCTTTTTTTTTTTCTGAGAATTTATGAGGAAATAAGAAATTTCATGGGGACTGTGGAGCACCAGAAGTCCACGTGCCTAGACAAAAGTACAGAATAAAACAGTTCTGCATGAAAAAAAAGATGCCTCATACGGACCTGTTAGACCAAAGAAGACTGTTCTTTTGGTGCTGCATTTACTCTGCAAGACTTTGACTTCAATTCCCATCTCGACCCTATAATTTCTGTGTGACTTGGTTAAAACTTTCGTCTTCCCTCTATTTTTGATTTTTTCATATTTACGATGGGAAAAATAATAGCTCTTTTCCCCATGAGGGGTTGTATTGCTCGTTATTGTTTGAAAGACGTCTTTTGGGGATGTTTTAAGCAGAATCATTCATCTCTTGAGGCCAAAATGACCTCCCCAAGTCCCTCCTGGCCCAATTTCCTAAGCCTCTCTGATTGCTTTCTAGACACTGCAGCAATAGGGAGCACGTGATGACCTAGACAGATACTTTTAAATGACTCAACCAACAGAGCATCTGTGGGCACCTCTGGGACTCCCTCTCACAAATGATCTAACAGACACTTAAGAAGTTTGTCAAGATACCCAACCTCATTTTGCTTTTGCTCAATTTCATCTTGTTGCCCCCAGTTATGAATCCATGAGCCACCCTCAAGGATCCCTGTCCCTCCTCGCTGCACGCATCCTTCAAATGCTCACGATACTGCCAACGTCCTCCCACAACACAGTTGGGGACAGCAGGGACAGGCACCTCTTTGGAGCCCCCAAGCACTCAGGAAGAAAGCACACTGCCTGCAGAGATGCCCATGTGGATTTTCTATATTAGAGCAGCGAGCACCTGAGGAGAAACCCACCTGGTGAGTGAGCTTGCATTCATTAAAAAAAAAAAAAAAAAAAAAAAAAGAAAAAAACATCAAATGATGTTTGCCTTACGATCTTAATTCAAGCACTTAATTAAATCCAACAGAGGATTCTAAAGTGAGGAGAAAAATTAGAGCAACAACTTTTTAATTATGCTGTAGGCATTTTCTCTCTTCCTTATTCTTCCTTCAAAAATCAAACAACTCCTCCTCTAAACACACATTTAGACAAAGACAATAGAACAATATTATTATGGGATACAGCTTGCTTAGTGCTTAGCAAGCAAATACTGCAAGTTGTCTGCACAAATCCATGACCTAAATAGCACAATCGCCCCTTCCCAGGGATCCTCAAGCCATGGGAACAGAGCAGAAGAAAGAAGGCATAGGAGGCAGCTTAAAGAGCGGCTCCTTCCAGGAATCTCTACCAAGTGGAAAACCTTCCTAGCAATGCAGAAGTGTTATTCTTCCAGTGGTACAGCAAATTGCTGGCTGCCTTCAGACAGAGGGAGAAATGAAGGCTCCTGGTCTTCATCTCCTTCCTGTCCTCATCTCCTGGAGCAACACAGCCCCAGCATGTCTACAGCAAAGAGGTGAAACTGCAGCACCCACTCTTGTTCTGCAGTATTACTGGTTGCATAAAAAATATTTTGCCTTTACAGACAGCAGGTGATTTTATATTTCATGGGATGGATGGGGGAATGTTCCTGTGGACATGGGCAAGCTTTAAAAGGTCCTACTTTATGGAGCTATAAAGGCTGCTTCCAGAACCCCACAAAGTCTGGGGGTCCTTTTAGTTCTTCCTAGGATTAAGTCATGGTATTAGAGCAAGAAAAACAGTTTGAGTAACTCTATCTCCAGCCAAAGTCCTTTGGGTATTTTTACTCCTTCCTGAAGAGATGAAACTTGACCCAGACAAAGCATTGTAAAGGTTTGAGGCTCTTATTTTCATAACAGAAATCTGTGAAGCTCTAAGATAACTGCTTTTTTCGGCTCTATCTAGACTGATAAACTCAACAGAGTTTGGACATGGCCTAAGCCAGGGTCCTTGTGTTTCTATTCTGCTTAATTGTTATGACACTCCCTTGCATGAATGTGACCTCTGCCAACTCCTATTCTCCCAGACAATGCCCCAGCATGTTTCATGGGTAAGCCAGGACAGTCCTAGAAACATCCAGTTTTATTTGGAGAAAATTTTATCAAACCTGGAATGTAAAAAAATGTAATAAAAATTATCTTCACAGTCACATGGGTTAGTTTTTTCCTTTTCTGATTTATTTTGCTAAATTTATCTTAAAAAACAGGGAAGCCCAATGAAGTTCCAGTTGGAATCATTCCTCTGTGCTCTATAAGCCTCTTTGACATTTCACAGAATATTTCATTGCTCTGTTTTAGCTACTCACCTGTAATCATCCTGTCTCTATTATTATTGTCTATCTCATTTATTTAAATATCAAGAATGTGATTTTTCTGAGAAAAAACACTGGATTTGGACTGTAGCATTTTGCTCTCACTGGGTTATATTTATATCTGAAAGCATGGGGACAGAAAAGATGGAGAAGCAGATGTAGAGGCAACATCAGTAAAACACCTGCTAATAATGTGACTTTCCCTCCAAATGGTGAGATGGTCTAGATACTACAAAAAATATAAATAAATATTGGTTTTCAAACCACCTAAAAAGTTTTTATCTGAAATTTAAAAGAAAATGCCAAAAAAGAATCAAACAACCATGGTAAATATCCCATCTACCAAATAATTCAGTAGGGCAACACTTTCTCATTTTCAAATCGAACACTTGAAAACTTCTAGCTGTGTAACATATTTTTACCTTCTTTATGTTTTTTTAATGTTGTTTTGGAGGAGACTCAAGATCCAGGATGAATCATTTTCTATCCTTTTGCAATAGGCTGTAAAGAGATTGACTGTACAGATCTTATCCTGTAACTTCAACACCTCTGACGGTCTATTAGCTGTTTTCTCATTCTCATTAGCATGGTAGAAAAGTAGCCTCAACAGTTGCCTTTCTTTTTTATGATCTTTGTCATTAAAATGACAAATATGGAGCATCCCTCAAACCAGCATGATCATTTACATTTGTAAACGTGGGAAATTTATTGAGAACAAGGAGACATTATATAACATGTCAAACCTTGCTCTGAAAAAGCATCAAATACCTCCTGAGAAAATGTAAAAATTTCCTTTTTTTTGTAATGTTAATATTAAAAATAATTTATTGGGATGAAGCCATGTCTAGAGTTGACATATAAGATGGTAAGTTCAGTCTTGTGGATGTGATTCACAAAAATATCTGAGAGAGATATAAATCTATTCCCAGTCAAAGCAGTGGTAAAAAGCTCAGTCAAAAAAGGATAACACTGAATACTTTTGGAAACTTTCATTCAATGCTTTCAATGTGCTCTTTGGTGCATCATCCTACCCAGCTGTTTAAATGGGCCCAACAATTATCTACCATGAAACATTAATTAATATATTCACTCAATAGCTCATGACCATGAAACAAACATATTTTTTCTACTTTATACAACCACCCCAGAATTAAATAAAGGTATAAAACTGTCTGCCTGTGGGACTGATGCCCTTATTTAATCACAGAACATGGGAAGCAATTACAATCATCTTTCCCACATTGTCCAAAATATTATACTTATATCCTGGTGCTTAGGATCAAAGAATATCTCAGTTCCTTGCCCTCATATCCTCATTGAGTTTTTTGGCTTTGTAGATGGGTGTGCCAGAAAGGGCCTCTCATATTCCCAGTCACAGGGATTATTTTTGTCATATCAACTTTTGTCCAGAAGATACTAAAATAAGAATGCTTATTTATTCCATGCACACAAGTTAGGCACCACCCTCACCCTTCCCTGATCTGATTTTTCAAATCATCTTCAGTAAATAAATTATGGAGAGCTTTGCAATAAGATTAACCTGGGAACAGCACTTAAAAGAGAATATATCTTTTCCCGCTAACCCTTATCTTGCTGAACAATCATAATGGTTTGGGAAGTGAAAAGACAGGATTACCAATGCTGAAAAGCAAGTGCCTGTCTCACTAATCTGAAAGTATTTGGATTATTATGTGGATTACTTCTGTAAACTTGTGTACACTGAGCTGGCAACGGTGCTGCATATTTATACCCGAGGCAGATGAATAAAATCCCAGGCATAAGCAAGCGTGCACACACTGCTGCAGGAATCACACGGTGAATTGCTTCCTTAGGAATCAGAGAGGTACCTAAAAAAAGAAAAAAAAAGAGACTCTTAGTGGCCTAATAACCTTAAACACAAAAAAAAACTGATAAAAGGGAAAGTACATCTCCAAGCTGAAGACCACAGACACGAGATGGATTTTCCTTTGTCTTGTGTTGATGGTATCTACGAGGGGATACTAGAAGACTGAAAAATTTTGGAATTTTATAGCAAAGCTGAGATCTCCACATTTCCTTTTTTGCATTGGAAACTCTGTA
Organism: Vidua macroura; assembly: GCF_024509145.1. NCBI lineage: Eukaryota > Metazoa > Chordata > Aves > Passeriformes > Viduidae > Vidua > Vidua macroura. The sequence continues at coordinate 405,799 of NW_026530545.1, forward strand.
GAAAGTCATCTTTGAGCAGGGTCTTCACTGTAATATTCAGGGGAAATATGAGGTAGATTCAAATTTTGGTTTATATCCTTTAGGAATAAAAGGTGTCTTCATCATAAGCTATGGATAGTGCATATATGATTGTCCTGAAATTATGAGCCTGAACTAGGCTTTGGCCATATAAAAGTAATTTTTCCAGTTGTCTATGTAATTTTATCAATGTATCCTAATTTCTTACTTTTTCACAACTCTATCTTTGATACTCTCATGTTATATTTTCCTCTCTCTTCACTGTCTTCCTCTTATGGGAAGAAATTTTAGATGGCATCTCCAGCCACTCTTTCTTTCTTCTGCTGCAGGATAAACTTCTCACTCCTGCTGGAAAGAATTGGCACATGGGATGCTGATGTCCCATGGTTGTTCTGCTGTATCATTCAGTAACCCTCAGTGACTTCCCTGCTTCACCTGTGTATTTTCAATCCTTCCACAAACACATTCCCAATCATGCTTATTAATATCCTCCTGTTCCCTACAGTTTTTCACAGCTGTCCCCAGGAAGAAACAAAACAAACAAAAAAACAAAAAAAACAAAACAAAACAAAACAAAAAAAAAAAAAAAAACAAAAAACAAAAAACAAAAAAAAAAAAAAAAAAAAAAAACAAAAAAAAAAAAAACACAAAAAAAAAAAAAAAAAAAAGGAAAGAGGAAAGCAAATTTCCAGACAGATTTGACTTTGCCTCTAGGATATTCCAAACTTGCTAATCTCAGAAAAGACACTCAAACACATTTCACCTACTTTTTGTTGTCTGCATTACACTTCCAAAATTCTTCCTGTACATCCCCTTCCCTTTCAATGGGAAAAAAAAAACAGTTTTAAGGGTGTGATTACATTACACGCTTTCTAAGGATGCAAACAATCCCACACCAGAGTGTTGTCCTCCCTGCTTCCATTATAGGGGATCTAATCAAATCCAACACAGACATCTGCATTATAGACATCTGAATTGTAAGCATCTACACTTAACTGAATGTCACACTAAACCTGACCAATATGAGCCATTGATATGTTCAAATGTCCCAGGCAACCAATAGGGCACATTCTCCCTTGGTTTACACTCCTTGGTAAATTCATGACTCCTAGCAAGACAAAATTAATCTTCTTTTCAAAGATTAATATCATGCTATAAAATCAAAGGCCAAGTTTTACTGAGACATCGTTAGAAACTTGGCATGGTTTTGTTTGGTATTTTAACCTCAATGTTTTGACTCCATCCACACTGACCAGATTGTGAACCTCTGCAGTTGAAGAGAATTGCTGTCACATCATTTACCTGCAGGTTAACTTGGTAATATAAAGATATATAGGGAAGTCAGTACTCCCCTTTCGTTCATTGATTTTTAACAGGAGAGGCTCAAACACTCACAGTGCAACCTCAGGATGTTGTTGGGCTGCAGAAGAAAACTCTGGGCCAGCTATGAGAGGGACTACCACTGAGCAAAGCCAGCCTAAATGTATCTGTATTCATCTCTCTCTTCTCTACATTTCAGTTTTGACTATTTTTAACTTTCCTGAAAATAGTCTGAAGTTCCAGCAATGTCCTTGGAGAAATACCTTGCCTGAAAGAAACACTTGGTTAAAATTACAGTGGAAAACAAATAATTCTAGCTGCTGCCATGTTTCCCCAAATCCCTTTTCTTCTATAAGCAAGAGTCACAGTTCACCAAAGAAAGGGAAGACTGAGCTTTTTGCTGGCTGTGTGAGGGGGGTGGTGGGGTGCTGTTTATCATTGTTATTTAAATTAGTTTTATATTTCTTGAAGTAGACAGACTAACAGTTTCACTGTCTTACCACTTTGTGGAGCAGGAATAAAGTATGAGTGCTTTGCTCAACTAGTCTGGCCCTGCCTGGATAGGATTTTTTGTTTTGGTGCTTCACATGGCTTATTTTCCCCTTAACTACTGAAATTCTCACAAGCAATTGCTTTTCTTGTCTGTTCATTACCTCTATTACTTTCTTTCTTGGATCCCATTTCCAAGTTTACCACCTTTCCTGAGTTTACTCTTCTCATTATCTTTCTCTCTCGAACTCCCTGGAAGGAGTTTGTAGCCAGGTGGGTGTCACACACTTCTCCCAGGCAACAACGAAATGGCCTCAAGCTGCACTGGGGGTGGGGGTTCAGGTTGGACATCAGGAAGAATTCCTTCATGGAAAGGGTGGTCAGGGATTGTAATGGGCTGCTCAGGGAGGTGATGCAGTCATCATCCCTGGAGGTGTCCAAGGAAGGACATGGAACTTAGTGCTCTGGACTGGGGGGACAAGGTGAGGATTGGTCACAGGTTGGACTTGATCTTGGAGCTTTTTCAGCCTTGATGATTCTATGATTCAAAGATAAACCACCTCTCCACAATTAGACTTCTGTCCTGAGAAGCTAAAGTCTTTCTCTTTCATAAACAGATGGGAGGATCAAGCCCAAATATCCCAACTCGCCGAAATATCCTGACTCAGCCACAAGGTGAATATATACACCAGTGAATTAAATAATTTCAGATGCTGCTTTCTGACCAACTACATGAGCTGGTCACTTCCACAACATGAGACCCTCATACCTAAAATCAAGGTGCATGCAACCTGCTTGTTAAGAATACTGTCAGGCCCACCCCAGAACATGACCTGTGTCCAGGAATTGCTTAAACTGTTATGATTTTCTATGGAAAAAAAAAACTGCACTAGGGCCCATAATGCATTCTGATGCCTGAATCTGAGCTTGAGGACTGTTTAATCTGCTACCATAGATGCACTCAAAGAAATGAGCCACTGCATTTATTTAAAGATTTTCAACCTGATACTTAATTTAAAATTTAGTCCAACACTTTTTTTTTTTTGTGGCTTAGTCAAACTCCTCTTTTCCCTGCAACTTGGCTTAACCACATTAATCAGCATGATTTGAAGAAAGCAAACATAACCAGGGAACATAAGAAGGCTTCAAATGCCTTTTAAATTGTTTTATGCCAAGACCATCATATTGCAATCATTGAGTAACATAATGCTTATAATGCCTCCTATTTCATCCTTAGTTATTTTTTCTTTTCCCTGATCTGACTGAAATAAAACCTGGAACAACTGGCTTCAGCAGGGCAAAGTCTGGTAGGAAGTGTGCACTATAAATACAGTGTAGAAAGATAAAGCTATTGCCTTTATTTGACAAGCTAACTGTTCCCCAAGCACTCATCCACCAGCCTTATAAAAGGAAATGTAGTTACTGAGGTCCAAATTCACCGATGGCTTAAGTGTGTGCAATTCCACTGAAGTCAACACAATTGTATCTGTTTACTTTCATGGTGAATTGGGACCCAGACCTTTACTGAAGTAATAAAAGGTCAGTCAAACATATGGGCAAGAGACCAAAGCTGTGGCTTTGCTCAAAGTTCTTGGCATAGGTGATAGTGTCAGTTAGCAAAACAGCTGACCAGTCAGTGAAAGAATAATCACTGGGGTATATCAGCAAGTCACAGAGGTGTAGGGGTACATTATCTCAGCAGTCATGATAAATAATTACATATTTTCACCTTCTGTAAATGCAGAGAAATATTTTTTAGCTTATCTTATTCTGGAACAGAAGTAAGGTAAAGAAATAACGAGGCTGAATACCTGCGAGATAACATAGAGTATTTGCATTAAAAGACAAAATGAGTCTGATACTAATGAGTCTCTTGTACCATTGCATATAATTCCTTCTGAAGGCATTAGTTAGTAGAACTGAAAGCCTCCACTGGCTCATGAGAACAGCACAATTTGTCTCACAATCGCTGTCACATTTGGGAAGCTCAGACAGTATCCTCAGCTTTGCCTCACCAGTCACATCTAAAGTAGCAGGAGCCATAGCACATAGAAAATAAGGATGAGTCCCACCAGCTGCATATAACTTGATCTCATGGTCCCAGGATCTTGTTTACTCATATTATTACTCTGCTTAAGGAGCACAACAGGACATCAACCAGGATTCACATAAGTTGAGTGTGTAGTTAGAAAACTAGTTTAAACAGCTTGTTTAAACTAAGGCTCTCTCTTTAGTCAATGGAGACTGTATAATTAGTAAAAGCAATTACCATCCTGATAGCAATTCTCCACAGCAAAGAGATTTGTGTGTTGCCTGTAGCACAAATGGAGAACAATGTGCACACAGGAGGACTTTAGAGGGCAATGCAGGGGGTGACCCACAGAGTCAAGAGAAAGCCACCAATGACCAATAACAATGATGTAAATACATTATAAACTAATTTTACAGCAGTGAACCTACATCATTGTTCTGTTATTCAGTATCTCACATTTCTGGATCACAACCTAAAATACCAGAAGGAGCAACATGAGGAAAATGACAATCATGCAACAGCAGAAAGCGACAAGGACACAAACAAAAATGCAATGATAAGGAAGTTTTCAGAATATACCAAACTTAATATTTATTGAAAAATAGAAAATTTTTTTGTCAAGACTGAATAAAGTGGATTGAATTAATTCAAAAGTTAGATGGCTGGGGATACTAGTTTATAGTAGGTAGAAAGTTTACAATGAGCAGTAAACCTATTAATCCCAGTTACCCATGACCATTGAGGGTTAAGGATGACAGATCTTATATAACATCGAGAATCTCTCAATCCATGTCTTCACACTTCAGAGAAGGGTGGGAACATGATCTGAGAGCTCACCTCTACAGCAGAGAAGGAAGTTAATGACAAATCAGAGAACTATCAAAGGGCTGGAGCACTTCTATGGAGACAGGCTGGGAGAGCTGGGGTGGCTCAGCCTGGAGAAGAGAAGACTTTGGAATGACCTCACTGCAGCCTTCCAGTACTTGAACGGGGCTTATAAGAGAGGGAGAGAGACTTCTCAAGTAGGCAGATAGTGACAGGACAAGGGGGAATGGGTTTAAAACTGTTATCTCTCCTAAAAGATGAGAGACTTATATTAGATGTTTAGAAGAAGTACGTTACTCAAAGGATGTAAAGAGGCACTGGAACATGTTACCCAGAGAAGTTGCCTATGTCCTATCCCTGAAAATGTCCAAGGCCTGGTTAGACAGGGCTTGGAGCAACCTGGGATAGTGGAAGGGGTCACTCTGCCTGTGGCAGGGGAGTGGAACAATATGAGTTTTAAGGTTTCTTCCAACACAAACCATTCTCTGAGCCTATGTTTGCTTAATCTTCTGTTAAAACCTTTTACTGGTGGAGATTCCACCACCTGCCCAGGCAGAGCTAGTCTACACTTAGAAAGTTTACCTAACGACAAACCTAAATCTTCCTTGCTATTGTTTAAGCCCATTGATTCCCATTCTATCCTCAGTGGATATAGAGAGCAACAAATTTTTGCAACATTTTTGCAACAAATTTTTCCTTTGCTGCAGCCTTTTTTCCTCTTTCATTTCTATTTTCTTTGGTCATAAAATTAAAAGCACTTCTAAAATATGAGTATAAAATATTTAATATATACACTGATTCCACAGGCTTTATAATAAGCAGGTTATTTGCAAGAGTAAAACTTGCATATGTGAGATTTTGAAGCCGCATGCTTGCTTTAAATGTATATTTTTAATTTTAATTTGGGATTGTTTGAGTTATGAGGCTTGCTTTAAAAATATTCAGGTCAACCTGTCTTTTCCTCCAACTCTCAAAGGGTTAAGCCCTGGCTAATAACTCCCCTTGCAAGCCAGATCCTTCATTACAAGTAGAATCCTTGGAAGAGGACATATTTCATTTTTTAACTGGAGCATATCTAATGATCCGGGGGAAAGCCCTGTCTCGTAACATTTGATGTAGACTCAGACAAGAAGAGCAAGGTGGCATCAGCCTCCACCTATTCAGTCATGAGCCAAGGAGCTGCACCAGTGTACAAGTGACACACAGAACACATGAATCAAAGTAGCAGCTCAATCTGTACGGCAAATAACCCTCTTTGGTGGCTCAGCATGGTTGCTGGCCCTGAGCTGTACTTCCAGTAATTGACATAGTTGCCCAATGCTAGAAAACAAACTCGGAAACTATTCTCATTAGACGTCCCCCTGGTTTGCTACTCTGTTATTGTAAAACCCAAACACTGAGCTTCCTACCAGCGTGGCTCTGGTTTTAATTAGTTCTGATGGCACTGGGCGACGCGCCAAGGAAAAAAAATGAACTTCCTGTGATTGAGGTTTGTTGCTCAGTATGTTGCTTCCTCCACACAGAGATTGTTTTCACAACATTTTCTGAAAAGGAGCTACTGACAGAAATAATATAAGTTTTTACTGCTTTTGATTTTTTTTTTATTCTGCCTTCCATACTTATAAAAGGTGGCTCAAAGTCAAGGTTCCCTAAAGTTACTGTGTCATTATTTTGCCTTTGTGTGACTTGGCAGATTAAAGACATCCTAGCAGATTAATTTTTTTAATAGAATAAGCACAGGCTCCTGTTAAAAAAATTTAAGACCCAGGACTTTTTAGTGGCTTAAATAAATTAATTTGTATATGTTCATGCATGGGATGGGGAGGGACTTGAGGCTTATATTCAACAGCATAAGTTATCACAGTGTGAGTAGGCATGAGGGAAATAGCAGATAAATGTGATTCAAAAGCAGAATTGGTATCTCCATGTGGGAATGTGATGAGTCCTAGCAGTCTCCTTCATTTCTTCTTATGAGGCTTCTCAAGTTAATTTGGTATGAAAGGCTCAAACATGATCACTTTGTTCCAGTGAACTGTGGGTGGGATTCACAGCCAGACCCCTACATTTAAGGGTCTCAGAAGGGCATGTCTGTGTTTGTGCTGTCCCTGATTTGAGTCAGTGGAGATGAAAATCTAATTGATACCATCACTGGAGTCCAGAGAGCAGCTGACCTGACCAAATGCAGGTAGGTATTTCTTGTGTGAACTGAATTGCTTTCCAGGCTCCATTGACTTGTCTGGGCAGGACCTCCACTAATGATGATGGGTTAGACAGCAAGAGCAGATGAACACATCCAAATTTCAGATTCTTGACTGCAGACCTACATAGGAGTAGGCATCTGCCTTCAGGTGTGTGTCTGCTCCCCAGACTCCCACTGACAACACTGATAAGTGCTTGATTAACCAGCCACACACAGGTATCCAGTGCTGTCTGAGATGCCCCCAAGCCTCATCCTGCATCCAGCTGTCTCTAGAAAAGCATGGCTCTCCTGTAAGTCCAGGGTTATATCTATCAATCCCATATAGGTGTCTCACAGGCCCTTGAATGTCTCAGGTGGGCACCAAAAACTATGTCAAGACAGATTTGGGCTCTCAGTTTTCAGAGACAGTAATGAGAGTTTGGGCACCAAGTACACATACAAATTCCCAAGCTACAATTATCAGAATCAGACAGCTGCAGCAGGGGAGGAATCTCACCTGCCATGGAACTTTCCCTGGATTGGTGCTACTTTATTTGATACACCAGTAATTCTTTCAGGATTAATTCTGTGCTTTGTAAATTCCATATCAAAAGATGGTTTAGGAGAACAGAGATAAACTCATCCTGAAAGTTTCTTGAACCTGGTTTGTACAGCTGGATGTCAGCTGTGACAGCCTGATTGCCATTGCTCAAGTGCTTTGTGGCAGCCTCATTTCTACAGGTATATAAAGAGATAAAAGAAGCAATCCAACCAATTCAATTATAATGTCAGTCAAGTAAAAAAAACAACAGAAACAGTGCTTTACTTTGTCTTTGTACTTCTGGAATTACTTGTTTTGCTTTTAAAAAAAAGGAGTATGAAGTGCATCAAAGCACATTAATGTATAAGAATCACTCTGATGGCATTTGAAAGCACAACATGGCAGATTTCAGAAATGACCACTACTACAGTGGGTATAAAATGGCATCTGCAGGCCATGCAAATAACTGGAGCACTAAACATGATAACTTATCTTAATACTATTCTTTAGCTCTGCTTATATTTATTTAATTAATTAATTTTTAGGTAGAAGACAGTCTCTCTGAAGTACAACAGCAAATATAGAATAAATCACCACTTCAAGTAAATTTTCTTCTTCTCTGTTGAGAAAAGTATAAAAGGATGTTGTGACACGTAGGAAAAGGTAAAAAATTCTACCAAAAATTAATAAATAAAAAGACTCCAGAGATTCCTGAGGCATGGATCAACAGAAGCAGGAAGAACTACCTAGGAATGAGTGCCCTGTACTTGGCACATTGCACAAGTCCTTATGCACCCTTTATTGAGCTCAGTCAAACACACAGGATGAAGTTGCTTCTGGACTCAAGATCAGCATCTTGGTTTGTCTTGGCACAGGCACCAAGATGTAGCTTTGCCACAGTAGCTAAAAGCAGATGCAAGGCCAGCTGCTCTTTTTGTAGTTTCATTCATTTATGGGTAAAAGTAAGGTGGAATATTTTCTCTGGGTTTGGAAAATATAACCTAAGTCCTACCTGGAAAAGCAAATGCAAGCTAGGCAGGATACTGATACCTTATTTATCTCAAAAGCTTCTGGCCCTGTGTCTGGGCAACTGAACTGAGCCCAGAGGGCTCCCAAAATCACAGAACAGAAGAGTTTGGAAGGGATATCTCCACATCATCTAACTCACCCTCATTGCACAGAGCATGGTCACCTTGAACAGGTTGCTCAGTGCTGTGTCCAGTCAGCTTCTGACAAGGGTCTGCTTCTGTCTTCTTTGCCCTCACCCAAGAACCTTCTCTTCTCCAACCCGAATAACCCCCACTCTAGTCCTCTGTGTGAAAAGATAAAGAGAAGATTTTGAGTTCATATCTTATTATGTCCCATAGCTATATCTTGAATTTGGTCTAAACTTGAGATCCAGGCAATGATGAATGGGACACACCAAGGTCCTGCTGTGCAGAACTCACCTATGAGCATGATTTTCTCTCCCAGCATCACTCTGGCCATTATTTACCATTTCTTAATGTTGTGAAATGGTTTCTCAGTTCTACATAAACTGTCACTCCAGTAAGAAATCAGGCATAATGATTTTTCAAGAGCAGAAGGCTCCAGGGAGGCCTTAGAATCCCTTCTAATAACTAAAGGAGCTCCAAGAGAGATGGAGAGGATCTTTGGACAAGGGCTTGGACTGATGGGATGAGGGGGAATGGCTGTAAACTGAAAAAAGGGAGATTTAGATTAGATATTAGGAAGAAATTCTTCAGTGCGAAGGTGGTGAGAAACTGAAACAGATTTCTCAGAGAAGCTTTGTATTCCCCATCCTTGGAAGTGCTCAAGGCCTGGTTGGACAGGACTTGGAGCAACCTGGCCTGGTGGGACATATCCCTGCCTGTGGCAAGAGGGTTAATATAAGGTGAGATTGAATGTCCCTTCCAACCCAAACAATTTTATTATTTTTTTGCAGTATTAAAAAAAAAAAAAAAAAACACTTCTCAGCAAAAGCAATCCAACCATAAAACCTTTATGACTTTTTTATTAAAATCTTATGCCTTTGTTGTAATATTTTTCACTTTCCTACCCATGTCTTGGCTCCTTTTCCTACAAGAATTTCACTGAAAGGCCCATTCAAATCATGACTTTTCTGTCTTAGTTCTCCAAGGACTTCACTGAAAGGTGGTATTTTATCCTCCTGATGGTATTTTATATGCCTAACCCCAAAAAGCATGTAATTCTATCAGCCTCCTTTATAAATCTCAATTTTCAAATGGTTTTGCAGGAGCTATACAGGTTGGCTTAATTTACAATGTTCTGCCCTGACTGAACAGGGTATCTATCAGAGTCTAGTCCTCAAAACCTGTGCATTTAGATTTAGTTTACACAAAGCAAATCACATCTTCAGTGCTGAAATTCCGAATCAGGCACTGGAGTTACACGAGGAATTAATTTGATTCTGTATTTAGATTAACAGTACTTGTATAAATACTGAGTTAGAGCTGAAGTCAATCTTTTATGCTAATTGCTAGTTAAACCCATACAAAGACAAGTTTTGCTTGGACCACTTTTGTAAGATTGCTATCTATCTACTGTGGAGAGATTTACATTTGCTTTCCATTAACATTAATAGGAGCTGTCCACATAAATCACTCATCACCCGTAAGTGAAGATAAAGTCCTACTAAGTTCAGAGAACACAGGCTTTCCCAATTGAAAAATCTATTAATAATAAAACCCCTACCATGTAAATATCTGACATCTGAACTATATAGTAAATAAAGTGGTCCATGAAGTGATTGCTTCAAGGAGAAGAAATGCTTGGCTAGTTCCAAACCATTTTTAAAAACTCATATAAATCCTCTGGTATTGGTAAAAACATAAATAAAGCAAATAGCTGCAGAGAAAGGAGGAGGAGCAGGAGCACAGTAATTTCAATTGTTATTTTTATTGGCCTTTATTTTGTTCTACGAGGTAGTGACAGATCCAATAAAACACCTTGTTTTACACACAGAGAGGACAAAGATTACTAGAAATGATACAGAAATCTCTTAGCTAATCCAGATGTAACAGGCCATGAGCTCATTTAGCCCAAGAAGTTAAAAGTGACCAGATGCAATGCTTGCTGCTTTGCTCCTTGTTGCTGCTCGTTACAAAATTGATGCAATTTATCTCACTAGGCCAGGAAAACACAGAGATCACTGGCCAGGACTCCCTGGTACTTGACACTGGTCCAGCCTTGGTTATAATCTGCATAACTCTAAAATATGATGACAAACAAAAGACAAAAGCAGAATTGTTTTCTCCTTTCTGGTGATGTAAACCTAAATTGATTTTAGTGGGGTTACAGTAAAGTACCAATGAATAATCAAAAGAACCAAGTCTTGTCCATCGTGCTACCATCATTTAATCCTCTCTGCACCAAGTCCTGTTTTTCCAAGGGATTCTATAAAAGCTTATCATATAAGCTTTTATATGATAGAAAATATATCACACACCTATACTCACACACCTATTGTTCTGTCTTTCTTTCCACCCTTAAAAGGGCAACATTGAGCATTAATTAGAAGTCCTTGGCACAGCACTGTGCCATTAAAAGTCACCTATTAGAAAGCAAACTGGATGCAATGTTATATTTTGCAACTAATGCCTAATCACTTGACACTAATGAAATAAGCATAGTGAACACTGTGGGCATACCTGGTGTGTGAGAGAGGGGAAGTTTCTCTTCAGAAAACACCTTATTGTCTGAACAAAAAATACCCCATGGGAATATAACCATTTAAAAATATACTTTTTGAATTTCACAGGTGAGTGTCTAACAAAATTATTCTGGTTATTTATAATTGATGTCTTACAGAGAACACATAATTTTGGCCAAATATCTTAGAAAATATAAACAACCCTAAAGAAATAAAATCTTTAGAAGCAACTGCTTCCCCTGGAAAGTTATCCTAATGGATCCAGGGAGCTTTTGGCTGGAAAACTGAGATTTCAATTTATTCAACCACAAGATCTCTGGATCTAATGTCACAATAAAGAGACTTCCAGTGTGGCATGAAACCTCCCTGGAGAGGCAATTCAGGTTGTGCTGATGCAGTTCATGAACTGATTTACTCCATTTGGGGTCTGGCCAAGGTTTTACCACTGGTCTTGGTTATTAGGTGGAGAGGAACAATTCCTCTCTCTTAAGGAACACTGTGGCAGCCAAAGGCTAGATTGATTTTGGCTGCCATACAGCAACATCTTTCCACTTTATCAAAGGCCTGATAAGCTTGGATTCATGCTTGGTACTCAGTCCAAATATCCATTGGATTTGTGTAGGAAGTTGGTTGGAAAGAAACAACTATAACTGCAATAATTTAGAGAAACTTTGACACCTGCAGGACAGGAATGGATGAGGGGAGTGGGAGTGAAGTGTTCCACTTGGCAAGGAAATGAGAGGGGAAAAAAAGGACAATAAAAATAAAAGCTGGTAAATTCTTACATATTATGACTTGCAACATCATATTCTGAATAAGCTGCTAAACTGTACTTGTATTTTTAGGGGTTTCTGAGATCCTCACAGAAGAAGCATTGCTGTTCAGGACCCATCATAAGGAAATAAAGATGGGCAGGCAAATAGACAAGTAGATACTGAGAATATCTTTGTAGTGTCCCTTTTAGCACAGTACCACAATGAGATTTATAGCACAGTGGCAGAGTGCAGAGCCCTAGATGGTATTTACACAGCTAAAATATAAATGTGAAGAAATCATGGTGTAAATGCAAAAAAACATGGAAGCCTTTCTCATCTAAACAGAAGTATATTAATGTGTTTCTGGTGATAATAATTTAATTAGGAAGCTTTATTTGTTACAGACACAGGTCATTCTTTTGGTGCACAAAAGGATTCAGTAGACCAAAAATAATAAAAATAATTATTAGAATGAACCTTCCAAAACAGAAAAGGCTGACAATAAAAAAGAAAGCTTTGTTCTGTGAGTGCTAACAATAACAGTAGACAGCACCTTTAGTAAAAGTGTAGCATTGATATTTTACATCTAAACACTTTCAAGAAACAATGTTGAGACCTTCCATAAAAAATAAACAAAATCCTCCGAAAAAAATTACAATGACTGCACGTCTATGCAGACAGACAGGTGTGTTGAAAGAAGAGATGCTGTGATAGAAGAAGAAAATCAAAAAAAGAATGGAAATGGCCAATTCTTTCTTTGTGACATATTTTCTCTCTCATCCTTGCATATTTGCATTAAAGTGATTGTGAATAATGTACATTTGACCAGTGCTGTCTGCGGAACTAATGCCTATTAAAGTGATGGGAAGTAGCATATGTTGTGCCTTGGGCAGAGAAAGTCCAATCACCCCCACTGTGTGCAAGTCTCCAACTAAAATGCAGGACAGCCTGGGTTTTATCCTAAATGAACCCAGCAGGGAGAAACAGGACATAGTCTCTCATTCCACATTTAAGCTTCTAAACTAAGGCTTAAAGAGTTAGATTTGGAAAAAGGGAACTGTAACATCCATCATTTAATTTACTCATGGAGCAGATGTTATTTTATCTTTTCCTGGTGCTAGGAATACAAAGGAAAGCAGTGAGGCAGGGGAAGTGGACGTGTATGCAGGTTGTTTCAAGAACTGAGATGCATTTTCTTTATTTGTAGCAAGGGAAAGAAAAAGGAAGAGGGAAAAAAGGACAAAAAAGAAAGGAGAGGGGGAAAAAAAACCCTTCTCCACTCCTGTTATGCTTTCACATTTTCTGCCAGTGCACTATTTTGTCAGTAATTGCAAAATGGTTTGGGTTTGTTTGGTTTCACTTTTATGTTCCTGCACTGTACTAGAAATGTTCTATTATTTGAACAGTTTGTAAAGCTTTTTTGAGTTGTATTGCATAATCTTCCTAACAACCTCCAGCATCAAGTTCAGATCTAAAGCAGTCTTTCTTCTACCTGTGTGAACTCGATAGCTGGGGAAGAAAAAAGGCAATTACAGAGCTGTACGAGAATAACAAATTCAGCTGAACTAAGGAAATAAAAATTGCCGAATTGTCATGTTTAGATCTGAAGCAACAAATTTTGCTTCATTACCTTCAGCACTACAAAAAGGAGAGGGGGTAGGGGGTAGAAGGGAAAGGAGGTAAAGCCTTTTTTTTTAATATATATGTGTAGTATTCATGGAAGGACTTCATTTCCCTTTCCCATGAAATAAATCTGTCTTAAATAGAAGTGTATCTCTTAGTGATGTGGAAAAACATTTGCTGCCAATGTAAATCAGGAGCAGTGGCAGTGAAATGAGTGGATTGGCATGGGATCCCAATTACAGCAGTGCACGGTCTGTCTGTCCCACCCAATCCAGATTAGTGCTCAGAAGAGAGATCAAAACTTCTTTTTTTTCAGTGTAAAGGTAAACTGAATAACTATTCAATCTATTTTTTAATCTTGACAGCAGGTTATTAGCATGTCCTAAACATTAATTATTGCTGGGTAAGAGTTTTGGAGTTGATACTTTCCACTGTCTCTCCATAGGGTCAAACTAAAAGTTCTGACACCAGCTAGTCAAACCCTGTCTTAGACCAACCACTGAAATTCAAATGCAGATTTGAAGTCTGAAATTCAATTACATCCCAGCTTCAAAATCCAAAGTGAGCTGTTTATTTGCACTTCTGCTCAGCTAGTGACTGTAGATAGAAAATATCTCAATTTTTTCCTGTTTATTGCTGATGCTATTTAACATTAAAAGGTAATGGGTAAATAGAAAAAGGAAAAAGAGACAGAATGTATTGCTGAGATAATTACAAGGAGAGGCTATTCCCATTAACAGAGCTTAAATTATATGATTAGACTTCTTTTATTTTCCTCACTGTTGCCTAGGAAATGTACACTGGCTCTGGAGAAATTATTTTAGATTTTATTTCCTCCTTTTTCTTATCTTCCCCAAATAATTCCTTAATAACAGCAATAACAAAAGACCTACTGAATACTCAGAGACTCAGCTGTATTCCACCACAGTGAGCATCCTGCATCCACACTCTGAGGCTCAGGTTTTCTTTGAGCCACTCCAAACACATTTGCCTATAAATATTGGCCTTGTCACCCAAGGCTCTTCTGCCCTTTCCCTTGCTGTTATCATCTGGGGCTATGGAATCCCACCCTGAGCTGGATCCCCAAGCTATGGAACCTCACTCTGAGCTGGATCCCCAAATCTTGCTAAAGAGCATGAAGAGAGGGAGACAATGAAAGTTCAGGCAAATAATTCAGATGATTTCTCAGTTAAAAAGAACAATCACAACAAAAGAACACAAACCCAATCAACCAAACAAGCAAACAGCATGAAAGAGAGGTGGGAGCTGTGTGGCTTAAGGTGAATGGTCTTCATACTGCAATATAGAAAGCAGTTTAGACAGTTAAGAGCAACTCTGAGATCACAGCTCTGACAAGAAAATATCTTATTCAATCATCTGCCAGACTGAACAGGTCAATAAAAGTGCTGTTTTACCCTTGACAGGAGCCGAAGCGCTTGCAGACCTGAGCTTGGCCCTGCCTGGCTGTGTCTAATCCTGGTTACATTCACTGGACCTGATCCTGACTCCAGCTCCTGGGCTCATGTTCCCATCCCCAAAGAGGTGCCTGATGCCCTGGGCTGCAGGCTGCCCCCATTCCTCTCCAGACGTGGCATTCAGCTCAAGATTAAGAGACTCAACTCTGATGTCTACAAGCAGTGTCTAAGCAGGCACTGATGATGTTCCTATCATCAGTGGAGACATAAACAGTACAGTCAGTAAAGTCATGCCAGGGTAATTTTGCCGACAGATACAGTTTAGCCAGAGTATGGTTTAAACTCTTCCAGACTCCAAAATGAGATGGGCAGATTCAAACTTTGTTTGGAAGACTTCTCAGTCTGTGCTAATTCAGCCAAAACCATTTCCACCCTTGGGTCCTGGCAGTGTTTTATTCCCTAGAATAGACGTTGCTTAGATATCTGGCTTAAAAGAAGATAAATTGTTCTCCAAGCTCCACTGACTTAAAATAGTGATGTCAATTAAGACATCACTATAATAGTGTGTTAATTAAGAGTTGGATTCAAGTGTTCAGCCATAGGTGTCTAGTGCCACCTGTGATAATGTAGGATATTTAATCAAAAGAGTCCAGGTCTCTTATATGTCCTGTGTCACATTATAGGACAACAGACTGGTTGGGGTTGGGAGTGACCTTAAAGATCATCTGGTTCCACTCCCCCTGCCATGGACAGGGACACCTTCCACTAGAGCAGGTTGCTCAGTATCTAATAACCTGACTGGGATGTTGCCAGCAAATCAGCAGCATCATGGATTCAGATGACTCAGTAAAGCTTGTTTCGGGATTTAGTTATCTAAAATAAATTTATGCATATTATTCAGAAAGGGAATCCCACACTAGAATTCCTTAGTTCACCACTTCCTTTACCACCTAAAGAAGATGGCAATGAAGGGACACTAGTTCCTGATGCAGCTGGTGAGAGTAAACTTGCAATGGAGGAGAAATTCAACACTGTAACATTTCTCTTTTTTCTACACTATGAGTAGGGCTTGATTCTTCAGGCTTACTAACAATCTAAATCAACCCATCACTATTTGAAGTTGATACATTCTCATAGTCAAATTAGAGACCCACAAGTGGCTATTTGAACATGTCCATCTCTTTCTCTTGCTTATTCCCACACAAAAATAATATCTAAATATGTTCCTATTCATCTTGTACCTCTGAAACTAGTGGAGAACAAGGAGCAAAGCCCAGAACCAAAGGTGCACAAAATCTAAATAATTCTAGGCATCAACTTTAGCCCCACTTTGCCCCCTTCCCCTGCATCATTGCATGCTCGTTGGATGCAGACTGTGGCTACTTCAAACCCATGATATGGTATTTAAGCATTTTAAATACAAACGATTCAGGTATTTAAGACTTAGAGCTAAAGACTCTTCTCACTGCAAAAGCCCAGAGGGAAAAGATTTCAGGGGTCCTGAGTGGTGGGAACAAAAGGTCAGTTGTCCCTCACAAGGTTACATCATTTCCTAGGGTCCTGTGCCATTTCTATCTTTGAGTTTAACTTCAGTGCTTTAAGTGGCCTCATTCCCTAGTTTGTTTTGACTGTCTCTTCCCAGTCTTTGTTTTTATGTAATTACCCATTATTAGTTCACTTCTCATCATTACAGCTCCACTTTGGGTGGTATGTTTTAACTGCTCCACTGACACTAGTATTGAAGCATGAAATAGTCTCTGGGCACCCTCTTTGGGGTACGTCCTCCTTAAATATTTTTTCTGGGTTCTGAGATGTGCTCACTGCTGCTTGCTTTATGTTTCTCTCCTGTTTCTGTCTTTCCCTCATTCTGCAGACTTTTTAGTTCACATTTAAGAAACTGGGACAGGAAGGAAAAAAAGGAGGATGGTTGTGAATTACAGCCTGAAACAAAGACGTGGCTAAGACAAAAAATCCTTACAATTATCCAGTCTGACTTTACACATACATCTGAAAGTTATATAACATGATAATTTATGATAACCTTCCCCAGACCTATTAAGCAATGTAATGATGAAAACAAAATGATTAAACCAAGATGAAGGGTTGGGAACCAAAGCTGGTTCAAAATTTCAACTCCTACTCCACCCTAAGGTAATTAAGCTTTATAAACACCAAATTGACTGGGTTTAGGCACTTCAATTCTATTCACTGTTGCAAAAACCATTCACAAATGCATATCAAAATTGGAGACAGCCTTGGAGCTGTGCTCAGTGCATGAACTCTTGTCTTTTTTGAAGTCAAAAAGACTTTCACCATTAACATCAACTGTGCCACAATTTCTTTCCTGGTGCTTTTTGTACAAACACTGATAACAGTTTTGAAGGCAACTATTCTGTGACAAACTGAGCTCATAGCTTGGTAGTTCTTTTGCCCCATGGGAATATTGTACCTCACTGCTAAAAAGCTTTATAATAAAATGTAGGAGACGGTATAAATAGACTCAGTGATGCCACTAGGTCAGTAGAAAAAAACTAATTCCTTCAAAGGTGGCTGGACAGTACCACATCTTGCTTGGTTTTTTTGGTCTTATTTATTGCTAATTTCAAAATGCATCTATTTGTCCTGTGAGTGGATGTGTTTGGCAAAGAAATTACAAGCAGCTACCACCGAGCACAGATGTTCATTGTCATCATTGATAGCAACAAATATCATCAGTCCAAACCAAGATCACTCCTCTAAGGGGAAAGTATATATAGCTATCATTCAAAAACCTCAGCCTCAGATCCTTGATAGTTCAGTAACTCACAGTTTTGCCAGTGGGGATGATAGAAGTTTCTTTGTTGTGATGGATGCATTTGCCATTACTCACCATACCGGTTCTCCCCTCCCCTCCAGCTGTTTTACTGTGGTATAATATCCAAAACCCATGAATCTTGCAGTATCCTAGCAGCCCGCTCTGTAACATTCCAGCCTGACAAAATTGGAGTTAATAGTTCAAACAAGCTGAAACATCAAGTGGGAAAGAGTCAAAGTAGAGTTTTCATTAAAGGCATTGACTATTGGGGAACAGGGAGATAAATGGTGATCCAGTAACCGTCCTTGTCTAATCAGAAAGTGTCAACATATTGATTGTCTCATTATCACTGAATTAATTATAGCTGTATATCTCTCTAGATATTTAATTTATAGCTTGATATTAGGACTTGCTTTCCTTGACAAAATGATGAGATTTTGTTTCAAGATTCTTTAAAGTTTTAGGCTTGCATTTTTGGTTTTTTTGTTTTGTTTTGTTTTGTTTTGTTTTGTTTTTTCTTTTCAACATGACTTGTATGTTTTGCAAAAGGATGGTGACCTGGAAAATTAATCTCTGCTTATCCATGCAAACAGACACAATATCTCTGCAAATTTCCAGTCTGTCAGCTCCTTCTGAGATATTTCTGTGGATCTACAGCTAGAAGAAAAAGGGCTTTGCATCTATTTCACTGGAATCAGTATGACTCTATATTGACAATGCGATAGAGTCTAATGACTGTGATGTGCCTGTTGGTAAGAAAGGGACTGCATTGGGAAAGCCAGTTTAGCCCATGTGATCAAGCAGGTGGTCACAGCTCTACAGAAAAATGAATTTCAATGATCTCCAAACCAAGCACCAACTTCCTGTTTATATGTATATTCAGTTATTGCAAGATCAGCTGCCTTTCCAGTTTGGGGTTCTACCTGAGACCACTGTCTCTGAATGGTTCCCACCTAAAGCCAACAGCAGTAGGAAAACTATTCAAGGTCTAGAACAGGCTCTACAGGGCAGTGGTGGAGCCACCATCCCTGGAAGGGCTTTAAGCCCTTTAAGATGTGTAGATGTGGCACTTGGGAACATGTGGTGAATTTGGCAGTGCTGAGGGAAGGCTTGGAATCAATGACCTTAGAATCTTCTTCACCCTAAACAATTCTATGTTTCTATGAGCTAATAGTGCACTGCATTAAAAATAGCATTTCAGAACAGAAGCCCTATGTGAAATACGGGTTTGTGAGTTTTTACTTCCGCTCTTTTAGCAATTTTTTTTCTCTTTACTTGGTTAGCATCGTTATATTTGATAGAAATGATCTGATGTGTCATCTCATCATTCATTTATTTCCAAGTGCCCACTTAGACAGATATGGAAATACTGGCATGGGAAGATTAGGCATCTTTTCTAAGTTCTTTCAGGAAAACAACCATTGGTGCAAACCAGCTTAGGTGTCTGAATAGACAGGGCAGCTTGGTTTTCAGTAAGCTCTTTTCTCTTTCTATGATATTATCAAACATCACTTAGGTATCTTTTTTATGTTCTTGTTTTAAATTTATTTATTTTCTACTTTGATCTTTGAAGGTGCCATAATGAATAGGGTGAAATCTAATATTGGATCATAACTGCAGGTACATCAGAGCAATTGTAAAGAAATCCAATGGTGTTAGACTTTGCGGGCTAACTTATCTTTGTTTTAATTATGTAAAAATAAACCAGTGGAGAAGAAAACAAAAATACATTATTTTCTAAAGTGGGAAGGTGCAGGACTTTCACGGGTGCTTATGATTTTGACTGTTTTTACACAAGGGATACAATTAACACGTGATTAGTTTTTTCGTTTTTTTTATTGTTTGGTGGTTTTTAAGGTAAAACTGTTTTCATTGTTTGATTTCAGGTCCAAAGTGAAAGACAAAAAGATACACATCTTTACTTGCCAGGCTCAGCTGTGGAGATCATGTTGCTGAAGGAGGACCAAAGAGGGTCATAATTGGCAAACTGTCTCAAATAACTCCTTAACTACACATTCCTTCATCTGGGTTTCATTCACAACTTCTTTCACCCCAAACATATTTACAGCTTTTGGAGGCTGAATACTGTTAAATTGCACCATTGGTAGCTCCTCCACATGCAGAAACCTTTCTTGATCTTAGCTGTGTGCTACAAGAGTGCAGAAACCACAAAGTCTAAATTGAAAAACATCCCTCTCCTCTCACTTTAAGTGCTGGACAATCCTGTTCACTGGCAGAGGAAGAGAGGGATTATTATCCCTTGAAGGAAGCAGCCTAAGAAACCATAGCCATACAGTCCGAGAGCAGACAGACACTTGTTGGCTGTGTTGAATTTTTATCTGCAATTTGCATTAGGCTTTGTCTGTTTAGGATCAATAGTAAGGGAGACACTTCTGAACCCAGATCTTTACAATAACACCTCCCATCACTTTCATCCATCTCAGTATCTGTGGGTTCTTTCTTTTCTATAATCAAGTACAACTTGTAGAATAATAATTATTACCTCATGAGACAGATATGAAGCTTAATTAAATAAAGGCTGATTATCAGGAACTTGGAGCATACGCAGAGTCTATTTCCTATAGCTTTTCTATTGCTAAGCTTTTCTGCAGATCAAGCCTGGGCTGTACAAGAAGTGATATGAATCATCTGTATCAAAAGAAATATGACTCATTCAAGGCAGAACCATCCAAGACCACAAACAAGACATTATTTTGATAATGAGAGATTTATAGAGGAGACATAGAGAAAAGGGTCTCCTGGTTCTTTTAACCCAGTCCCTATTCTAGGCCCCTACACAATCTCCTTTAAAATGTAATAATCCACACTTGAACATCTTGACTGAGAAGGACTAGCCAGCAAGTCATACAAGATAGAAAGCAGATGAGCCTCCGTCATTTTTACACCTAAACTCAAACCAGACTTTATCAAGTTCCTCTGTTCTTTTACTGCTGGTTGCAAGCTGAGACTGGAAGTGGAAATGCCAAAGCATCCCAAAGATGGGCAGCATTTGTGATGGGATGAGAAGCAGATGTTGAAGAAATCTCTGAAGAGATGATCTTCTCACAGAAATTTCAACGTTTTTTGCACAATTCAAGCCCAAGACTTCAATAAACAGGTGTATGCAGCCTCCACTCCAAAAAAGCTCTGTTTAGAAATATCTTTTGTGGCACATCCAACAGCTCCACAGTCATTGGAAATATCCTGGAGCATCTAACAGGGATGAGGACCAACATGTGAATCACTAACCCAAGTCATCAGTGTACATTGATTTTAACTGCCCAACTGAAGATAAGTTAAACTCAGTCTAGTGAAGGCACCCTGCCCACATCAGGGGCTTGAAACAAGATCATCTTTAAGCTCCCTTAAAACTCGAAGTCCCATCCAACCTGGCCTTGAACACCCTCAGGGATGGGAATGTGTCTCGAGTAAAGAACAGACTGAAATCCATCCCTCTCTTGTACCATTGTCTTTCTTTGGGGTATCAAATTGGATGTTGGGTCAAAATTCTTACTACATTTTAATTTCCATGGAACTTACTTGACTTATTGGCATCCAGTTGTGAAGTTAACTACACTGAAGATTGTTCAGCTTCTGTGATGAGAAGACTTAAATAACTATTGTGACTCAAACATGGTCACAAATAGAGAAATCCATTGTATTGTCTCATTTTAAAAAATTGAAGCCATGGGTAGGATTCATCTTACCTGAATGTGTTTAAAGTCTTGATGCCTTTAGTCATGCTAACACACCTAAAGGTATAGTGGTTACTTGCAAGTAAAATTGTAAGTTTCCCAACTAAGAAAAATGGACTCTTTCAGCAAGTCTTTCATCTCAGCTATGTTAAATGCATATTTTAGGTCTGTTGATCTCAGAATTACCTGTCTTCCCTACTGCATACTAAGGGAATCCATTACAACCTCCCTAAATTTAGACTTTGAAACTATAAACACCTAAATTCCATCTGAAAAAAAGCACTGAGGCATAATTTAACACCTTAACTCTAACCAAAAACCTGGCTGCAAGCATCTTCTGACAGGATATTTACAACAAGATATTTGTTCACAGAAAACTATTTTTTTAAAGAAAAAAAAATAAAGAATGAATGAGTTATATTGAAAGTTTTATGGGTCTACAAGGAGCTAACACAACATAACATTTTGACTCAAGGGTTTTTAAGAGCCATCAAACCAAATGGGTATTAAGTGAGGATACTGTAAACACATTCATAAAATATTATTTTTCTACATGTGCATTATCTTTATGGTTGCCATATACCTAAGTATTAGTATTTTTAGGTTGGCTTGAATTCTTGCAAATCTCAGAGTGTTTTATAGTGATTGATTGATTGATTGATTGATTGATTAATAAAATATAGCTCAAGCTCATTCTCTTGGATAGAAAACTACCTGGTGGTTACCCTAAAGTACAGAGTCCCTTATGGTTGGTGAAGAAGTGGAGGGAAAAAGGAAATCTTTTTGTCTCCTGCTTTGTGCCCAGGAAGACACTTTCATAGTGCACCACAGGGCTCAGGCTACAGTTTTTCATCCCATCCCTTTTGAACTGGTCTGAAACTGCTGGTGGAAGGGTTCATAAAGTGAAGAGCAGCTTCACACTCCACCAAGCACATTGTTTTAAAAATAGACACTTCACTCCTATTTATTAAAGCCAAAAGGGATTTGGAAACAAATTTCATTTCCTAAACAACTGGAGATTTCTCAATAGATTTGAGGTATTTCTATCTCTGAGGGACACGTGAAGCTCATCTCACTAACACACCTATTGAAGATGACTCTAAAGTCAGTGTTAAGCACTTGGACCAAGCCAGTCTTCCAGTTTCTTTGTATGGATTCAATACCAGAGAAGTAGGAACCTCCAGACAGTGATTCACTCCAACCTAAAGCAGGTTGCTTGTTGATTAAACAGGACTAGGAGTCTAATCTATGCACAACCAGCATGAAGAGAGCTTAATCCCTTCAAAAACAATCAGCTACTGCTATAATGCAAGTCTTACCCAAATTAAGTCAGGCTTTTTTAGTACCAAGTCAACCAGACCACTTGTTTCAAGCCCAAATAAACATCTCCAGTAACAACCAAAACCAAATGTGAGAATTACCAACATAAACACTTGTTTCAATGAAAAAATAAATCCCTGTATTCTAAGGCTGTTTGGCTTAAATCAAACAACCAGCTAACCTTTGAACCAGCACTGGGAAGTTTCCATTCCAGTGAGAGATTTAGGAATCCATGCCAACAACCTACACTCCATCCCCAGTTGGCAGGAGGTTGGCAGGGATACAAAAAAACATGTTAACAATGCTGCTTTTTTTCTATATATACAGTAAACCTTATGTGTATCAACACACTTGTTTAAACAGCTTTTTGAGTCTGACTCGCAATCTTCATGAATACATAAAAAGTTCCAGATGTTAAAATGTCCCAGGACGTGCATTTTAACCAACTTTGTTCTGCATTTGTAGCCTGACATGCAAAGAGGGCATATTGATTAGAATTACTGGCATACTTACTGCTTCAGCTTTTCTGCTTCCTACTGAGTGGTATTTGCCATGGAATAACTTGTCTTTGTGCTATTTATTCCTAGCATGCTGCTCTTGGGATCCTGGATGCTTTGGAAATTCCCCTTTCAGCAGCAGCTGGAGAGTTGAAAAGGGAAGAAAGAAAAAAGAAGGGGGAAAAGCAGTCTGAGACTTCACAGGTGCAGTAAGGGTGAGGTTGAGGGGAGGAAGAGAAGAGGATGAGGAGAAAATGTGTTTTCCCTTCTCTGCCTTTACAGGAACTGACCAGATAATGCTCATGATGTCTGTGCTGAGCTCAGCTCACCATTGGCATGTCCATGCCAGAGCCTTTGCACCAGAGCTAAGTCACTGTTTACTTTAACTCTTACCCATTATTAAATTTAAGACATGGAATCCCCTGTAGCCATTTGCTTTCATTAACACTAAGCGTGTGTGCACAGCCAGAAAATCCAGGACCTGGGAGTAACACACTGAAAATATTACAGCTTCAGCAAATACCCAATAGAAGTGAGCTATCCTGGATGATTTGCATGAAAATTATCATAAAGGCTTAGTGGAACTTAAAATCAGATTTTGTGATTCTTTCTGACCTTGCTTACATTGATGTCATACCAATGGCGCATTTCTGATTTTGGTTTAGCTACTTCCAAGCATGAATAAATAAAGTTTAGGTGGATCTTTTTGAAGTGTCCTAATTATTCTGTTATTAAAAAGGATGAAGCACTTAGCTCAAGTAAAGGGTGGATGGAGCCTATGCTCCTCTGTACTTGGAATGACATCTTAGAATCTTAATCCAGTTCATTTATTGTGAACACCCAAAAGAGGCACCACAGAAAGCAGCAGGTACTCACTTGATGGAGTAACCCAGATGATGATATTTTAGCTCCCTGATGAGTCAACTGGTACAATCAGGACTGACAAAGAGCTCTCCAGGGACTATGTGCATGTTTTACTCTGTGACTTTTCAGTTAACAGTGCATACATGATGACAGGAGGAGTCTTCCATCCCAGCACACAAGCCAGCTGCAAAGTAATTTTGCCTCCTTTTCCCCTGGTCCCATAAAATTTGCATTCCTCCCTGCAGAACAGCATATGCCTCATGTTAGGAATGAAGGATAAGTCCCTGTTTCCTTCATTTTCCTCCTTTGCCCCAAATCTCCTGCTCTAGAATAGATTTTGATATGGAAGATGCCTTCTGGGCAAGGCAAAGCATGTGCTCTTCAGGACCACGATGTTTTAGCTGAACTAACTCTGGCAGTTAGGAACAGCCTGTGCAAGCCTGGCTTGGACACCTGACACCATGGATCAGGCACAACAGCTGACTCAGCAGGGACACACAGCCCCAGGTACAGTTTAGAGATAAATGAGAGGTGGGCAGGTGGGAGAAGCTTCATAAACTTGGCTACAGCTGCGAGTGCAGGGTCGGGGTGGGACAAAACCACCTACATTTATCCTCTCAACTTCAAGTTTTGGGGTTTCTGATCAGAACTAAATATAAGTGGGAGCTGGCACCCTCTCTCTTCTCCACTGACAGTGTTGGCTACTTCCCATAGCAGGATATTTAATACTTGGAGAGCCATAGGCACCTGTATGCTGAAAACAACACTGAAATTCCTTTACCTCTAACTGAAAACCACTTCCCTTTATCTCAGAGTGACACTTTATGTATTTGCTTGCTTGGCTTCATCTGGTAGTGCCAAAATACAGGCAATAGGATTTAGGTATTATCCAAGCAGTGGGAATTGGCCTCCTGCTCCAAGATTTTGCCTAATAGTGGCAGCAAAAGGACAGATGATGGAGGACACTGTAGCAACATAAATAATGCTTAAAAACTTCAGGTGTACCAAAGTCTGAACAGGTCAAAGCCTTTGGCTTCTTAATATTTAGATTAGCAATCTAAAGTAATGAATCTCAAACGCTGCAGAAATTTATTCAGATTGGAGGTGTTGACCACAGGAAGAATGAATTTATCTCACCCAGCTTTAACCATCAGAAAGTCAGACATTCATCTACACTGTTTCATCAGTTCCTCTTGCAGACAGTGGAGAGAGATACAAACCTCCAGAAATGGCCTAATCCATCCCACTATAAGTGAGATGAGCTGCTCTCTGGAGGATCCTGTCTGCTTCCATTGACTACTGAGAGGATCAACAGCTTAGACAACCAGCTTGGATTTGGAAGCTGCCATCTAGACATATGACATTCCATGAGACTCATCTTCCCCCCACATATTCAGGATTCTTTTAAAAATCTCATCATGGGTGTTGTTGCAGTAACAAATACTGGTTTTTCATATTTATGCTTCCCAGAAGCAAGTTTTGATTTCAAGTGCATCTCTTTTTCTCCAAAAATGATTCACTGTCATTCTCCTCTTCCCCTGTTTAAACACACATATATGTGCATATATATGCATATACACACTATATAGATGAATTAACTGTATTTCATGTGTAATGCAACATGCATGCATTTTATGGCATTTGATTACATATGAACAGGAAAATCTAACAAATTTCT
The DNA here is from genome assembly GCF_024509145.1 of Vidua macroura. Taxonomy (NCBI): domain Eukaryota; kingdom Metazoa; phylum Chordata; class Aves; order Passeriformes; family Viduidae; genus Vidua; species Vidua macroura. The sequence goes on from NW_026530545.1 coordinate 431,517, forward strand.
CCAAATTTCTGCACTGAATTCCAGGCATGGAATACTTTTTGTATTAACTATTCATGGAATCATGGAATGGTTTTAGTTGGAATGGTCATTAAAGATCCTCCAGTTCCAAATCCCCTGCCATGGGCAGCGACACCTTCCACTTGTACAGGTTGCTCAGACCAGGGCAAGCTGCTGGAAATAAAAGCCTCACAAAATTATTATTAATTTTATATACTTGTGAGTTATTTTTGAACCACCTTCCCCCAGGTGCTGTAGTTGGCTTGTTCTGGGATACTTAAGTCATTTAAAATTTTGAACCCCTCTCATCTCTTCTTCCAAACTAAAGTCAGCTGAAGCTTTTAAAGTTTACACTTAAAATTAACTTCTTGTCTGTTGAGTCTTATAAATGTTCAAATCTGTAGCTTATGCTTCTGATATATGGACAATGATTGTCAGATGCACAGTTAAAATAATCAGCTTTTATCATCATTTAAAGACAGAAAGAAAAACAAACAAAACAAAACAACAGCAAAATCCATACGAAGACAAATAGAAAACAAAAAAAAAGACAAAAGAAAAAAAAAAAACAAAAAGAAAATACATACACAATTTGTTCATATCCTAATAATATCAGATGGAGGTTTTTTTTTTTTTTTTTTTTTACAGGAAAATAAATTACCAAATAGCTTACTTGGATACTAAACAGATTGGCCCTTCATGCCATTTAAAGGAAGAAAACTACTTTGTAACAGGAAAATTATTTTTGTATCTCCTATCTCACCTGGTGCATTTCCCTTCCATTCTACTGATAATCCCAACATACTTTTTATTAAGAGCAATTCCAGGCCCCATTATTGTTCCAAGTTCTGACATTCACATAGGAAATGAAAAACTGCCCTAACCTTCCTTCCTGCTCATAAAGTCCTGGAAGAGGTGGATAAGACCGCAGAATCTTTTGACTTAGGGTAGAGGGTTTTTGTTGGTTTTTTTTTTTTTTGCATTTGCATAAATCCCCCAGGCAGGCAGGAAGAGACAATATTTCAAACCCAATCCCAAATATTTCATTTGGAGCGGTTATCTCATAATTACAGAGCTGCAGCCAATTAGCAAAAATAGAAACTTGTGGAGTAATTCTGTGCTGTTAGAGATGGAGGAAGGGATGGAGCTTTTAGGCTTTAACATGTATTATATGCAGATCTACAGTCCTGGACAAAACCAGGCAGTGCCACAGAGTGACCAATGATTCCTTTGCCTGGAGGGTACACACACCCTGGACGCATTCATCCAAACACCTTTTCCTTATGGAGAAATTTTCTGTTGTGAGACAACCACTGCTGCCATGGTGACTTAATAAAACAATGAAATGTTATGGGCAATCCCCTGGAAGCCTAAAAATTGCGGGGGTGGGGGGGGGCGGGGGAAGCCTTTTCTTTAACATCACCTGACCCTCAGAATCTGCGATAACAAGAACCCCCAGTGTCGTGTGGGCCCAGAACGCAGTGAGGTGAAGATGGAACTCTGGGTATCTGCAACTCCTGCTGGGAAACTTCCTTTGAAAACCCCTCAGACTCCTCACTCCTGCACCAGCAGATTGGACTTGATGGTTCAAGGTTATTCCTGCCTCATGTCTTATTCTTGAAGGTTTCCAACCACTCATTTGCTGCTCTGCCACATGCTACTTCTGTTTGTAGGACACAGACTGCTCAAGTGTTGCACAGGTGAGTACTGGTGGCCATGGTGAAGAGGGGATGGAGGCAGAACTTTTCCATCTTCATGATCTATTTCTCATTTTGAATCAGAAATATCTTGTGGTAACTCTCTAAATAAACAAACCTTAGGAGCTGGACTTGATATTCCTTGTTAGTCCCTTTCAACTCAAGATATTCTATGATTCTAACCTCTGCAGCATTTTTTGCAAGTGAAAATTTGGGTATGTTTTTCCTCGCCTTAACATCAGACCCTGTCCCTGAGTATAACAACAGTCTCAGGGTTCTTTGTGATTAATGGCCTTTTGGCCAAACAAAAGTGTAAGGGATTATGTCATACAGTCTAAAAGGTCCCCTCACCACTTCCCAGGCTCAGGAATGAGTCTCAAAGCTTGGCTGTGTCTACAGTAGGTTACAAGCAAAATTGCCACAAGCACGGGATGTTTCCTATTCTCTGCCATGCAAACAGCTCCACTGAAAACCTCTTGTAGATAGCTTATAAGGTCTCTGGGGAGAACTTAGAGCACCTTCCAGTGCCTAAAGGAGCTCCAAGAGAGCTGGAGAGGGACTTTGGACAAGGGCTGGAGTGACAGGACAAGGGGGGATGAATTCCCACTGACAGAGGGCAGGGTTAGATAAAATATAGGGAGAAATTCTTCCCTGTGAGGGTGGTGAGGCCCTGGCACAGGGTGCCTAGAGAAGCTGTGGCTGCCCCTGGGTGCCTGGAAGTGTCCAAGGCCAGGCTGGATGGGGCTTGGAGCAACCTGGGATAGTCGAAGGTGTCCCTGCCGATGGCAGTGGAGTGGACTGAGATGAGATTTAAGGTCTCTTCCAAACCAAACTGTCCTATGATGCCATGGCTAACTTCTTGAAGTGACTTTCCTAAATCACATACATGCAAGTACGTAGATCCCTGCTTTGCACAGAGATTTTATGAAAAAGGATAAGCAAATTTACACTTCCGTGTCAGCTCAAGCCCAGCTGAAACAAACAATCCAAATTATTAACTGTGTCTGTATGAGATTCCTGATGTAGAAGTGCCATGTCACCACTGCTGGCAGTCTATCACTTTATGTCTCAGTCCCCTTGAAATAAGCTGGATCCCTGGATGTAGTTGGATAAGAGATAGGGAAAGTCTGCAGTTTCTTGGATACTGCACAGTGTAGAACTAAGTAGGTTTATTCCTGAAAGGGGTAAAGATGCTAAAGGTCATGTCCAGTACAAATATGTCTAAGCAGGGAGGATAAAGTGCTCCTGCCCATCAGCTTTCCTCAACTGCAGGAAGTCCACCTGTGGGTGTTTCCAGCCCTGTCTACACTGATGGTGTTTCTGCCTGCTAATAAATTGGCCCTGTGTGGTTAACATGAGAATTTGACTTTGATGATTCCAAATTTTGCTTTTTTTCCCCCCATATAGGTACTACAAGGAAAGTTATTTACACAAGGCTAATAAAATCACATCCTTGAAGGAGGTCCTGTGTTACATTGGTTTTAGCCTATCTCAAATGGCATGACAGGCTGCTTTGCTATGAAAATTTAAGGAATATTTTATGTTGCATCAGAAGGCCAAAAATGTGAATCAATTACTTTACAGTGGACAGCATTGAAAAAATTAAGGCCAGGCCTTTTTTCTACTGAATCACTTATAATTTTGCTCCTGATTGAATTAAAAGCTGAATTAGACTTCATAACTACTTCCCTGAGTACTTTAATAGCCAACCCTGTGTCTTTATAATGCCTGTATTTATATGGCTTATTCATTTAATTACATCCTTTCCCCTTCATTTATGTTACAAATAAACAGAAATCACTGAGCCGATGCCTAAAAAAAAAAAAAAAAAGTAAATATTTGCTACAGTAACAACTAAAAAATAGGATTCTCCTCTGGCCCTGCATTTATTAAGGATAAATTTGGTCCAGTAATTTTTATTACACTCATTATAAAACAGACCACACACTAGTTTCTTTTAGAAATTTTTAATCAGGGTTTTAAAATTATTAGCACGGCTCCTAGGAGCTGTAGCACCTTGGGATATACAGAGGGTATCTACTGAAGGGTCTCACCATTTCCCCTCCTGTTTCATTCCAAAAAAATACATTTACTGGTGTGATTGTAAAGAGGTGGATATGGAAGCATTGTGTGCTGCAGCCTGACACCAGAAGGTGTGATATTGTCTATTTTTGCATCAAAGTCACCCAAATGAAGAATAATCTGCCCCATATGGATACTGATATGACTCGATTGTGCCATTTGGGCCGGATGCCAAGGAAGTGGGGTCTGATAGCTCCAAGCTGTCTGCTGTGGAGGATGGACTTATAACTCCTTATGTTACAAATATTTGAGTTTCCCACTGTTGGAACTCTTTTTTTTTTTCCTTCTTTTTCTGAAGTCCAGGAAGGCTCACCAGAATGGACAAAACCTGGCATATTTTTCTTCTTTCTTGTGAAGCTTTTCTGATGTTCCTTCCACATCTTCAAGCAAAATGACAATTGGCTAAATGCCACCCTGCTTTAAAAAAAAAAAAATAGAATATGAAAGCAAATAAAAAATGGAGCAGTTAAAAAAAAAGAGGGTAGAACAATGAAAACTGGGAAAAATTAAGATCTAGAATAACATAATTAACAAAGTGAGAAGATTCAGAAATTACTAGAACAGCATGTAATTTTTTCACATTTAATTTTAAGTTAGTAGAAAGAAAGAAGAATCAAGACAGAAAGGCCAAGTAATCCTTACAGCTGACCTTACTGGTTTTCCTCAAATCCAGGTCACACTTCAACTCTTCCTTGTGCACTGCATCATGACATTCTGCTACCTAGCAGAGCAATGAGTGAGTTGACGTTTAAAAGCAAGCCAAAAAGGTGTTGCTCTACACAAATGCTAAACGTTGTTGTTATCATGTGAAAACTGCTGCTCCATGGATCTCACAAGGTGAAAAGGGAGCCTGGTGTGCCTCTGGCTAGGGACACAACCAGACCAGGCTGAAGTCACACTCAGACTGTTGTGTAGGTTCTTCAGGACCCTGCCAAAACAAGGTCTATAAATGCAATACATGGTTTCAAATCATGGATCATGGCCATGGAAATGTTGTTCATGTTTCACCCTGCAGGTTAACAAAGGAGATTTGAGGGAAGGAGGGATTCCTGTTCCCGTTTCTGGTGGGGCTGCCAGAAGATCCTGCTGCACTTTACATCCCCAGAGACCATGGGGAAAGGAAAAAACACCTCACAAATTTTCAGCTGGTGAATGTATCAGGAAAGTCTCTCCCTCTCTTGCTTCCACCATTCACACCCAGAGTTACATTCTCTAATAACCTTTCACATGGCTTGAGAAAGACCTGGCCAGTTCCTCTCTTTTCCCCATAATAAGAAAGAGCAGAAGAAACTTTGCAGTTTATGGACGCAATAATCTCATTAAAGCTTCACCATGGCTTCCAGAAGTTTTAATAAACCAGCTGGCTAATCACAATAATCTCCCTCCCTGCCTCCACTTTATGGAAAGATCCTGCGGTCAGGAAATATAAAACTCTCAACACATTGACCACAGCAAGGATTACAGCCTCATGCAGTGACACTTTTCCAACTGGAGATCTTGTGTGCTGCACAAACCTCAAACAACCTCATAAACAAGTTTGAAGCGGACCTAAAGACAGGCTTGCCAAGGAGAACATCAAGAGTGATTCTGTTAATGAGGTCAGGCTGGAGCTGAAACACCTCTCCTAAGTGTGTTATTTTTAATCAAGACATTTCCAAAAGGAACCTTTATGGGAGAGTGCACTGATTCATTCCTTAAAATTTACACTTGAAGGCCCCAGTCTTGGGCCACTGATGTCACCAAAGGCTGTGGCAGTGACGGGTGGGTGTTGAAGCAGACACCACGCTCAGTGACCCAACACCCACAGCTCAGACCTGAATCCATGTCCTCAGCCTCTCATACCTCAGAGAAGTCTGGGAACATAGTCCAAAGGCTTGCCTCTACAACACAGAAGAACATTAATCACAAATCAGAGAACTATCAAAGGGCTATGGAGACAGACTGGGAGAGCTGGGGTTGTTCAGCCTGGAGAAAGGAAAGCTTCAGAATTACTTCATTGCAGCCTTCCAGTACTTGAACAGGGCTTATAAGAGAGGGAGAGAGACTTTTCACATGGACAGATAATGACAGGACAAGGGCAATGGGTTAAAACCATTATGTCTCCTAAAAGATGAGAGATGGTGTCACTTCCAGTCCATAACCACTTCTATTCAAAGTGTACCTGAACAAAGAGTTGTTTTTTCCCAGAAAAAAAATGACATTCAGGGTTAGAGTCCTGCTCCACTTGAAAGATTTCAGGCCTCTGTCTCCCAGTAAAGCTCCTTAAAGCACCAGGCTACTTTAGGAAGAAAGAATCTCACTCCCTCATGCTGCAATTAAGTGACAGTGAAACAAGGAGCGAGGAAACAGAGAGGAGTCTGATTTCCCTTTGGAAAGCTCCTGTGCCCCCCTAGACCTGTCTTTGTATTACAAACAGTGGCAAGTGTTAAATGTGGAGACCACATCCAAAGACTCTCTGCTGCTGGTAGACATTGTGTGCTCCTCCTGTGGCAGCAGAGCAACACCAAGCACCTGCAATAGAGTCAGAACAAAGTGTGACTCTGAAGATGCTGTGAAACTTGAGCTCATGTCTTACCTATTAGTCCTCAAAAGCTGAATCCTCCTAGGTCAAACAAGTTAAATCCCCTTGTACAAAAAAGCACCGCACAAGGAAGGAGAAAATTCTGCAGTAGTGACAAGACTACTAGGGAAGTGCAATTTTTTTGTCTAAAGACCTCAAAATTCTTCTCAGCATAAATTAAGTAGCAAAAATCATCTTTTTGCCACTTATCTCTGCCTAATTTAGCAACTTATCAGATACAGCCTCTTGGTTCATTGAGAGCATCACTAAGCAGAAAAGGCAGTTCATAATATCTTCCTCTGGATGTCTGTAAAGTCCACTGAGAAACAAAGATGTAGAAATTATGCTCTTCCAGGCAATCATTGTACTCAGGTCAGGGCGACATAAGGCATCCACTGGAAGATCTTTCTATCCATGTAGAGGCAACCTTCGCAATATTTACAGGTGTCTCCTTATAGTCAAGTAAAATCTAGTGAGATTAACTTCAATGTTTAGCTGAAGGACTTAGCCTTAGAATATGGCTCTCTATCCCCATTTATGATGGGGAATTAAAAATGAGGGTTAAAGCAGCTGCTCAAGTGGAGCTGAGAAAATACAGCATTTTTTCCTCATTCCCATGCCATGTCTCTCACTCAGCCACATTGTTTCTCTAAAGGTTTTCTACTCCTGGAAATTTACTATTTCTGGATAATGGTTCCCCAGTAGTTGCTTAATTAAAGCCCCCATGTAGCCCATTTTATTCCAGAATTCTGGAATAGCTATTCTGGTAAATTCTGAAGTGTCAAGAAGCCCTAAGGCATGAGAAGAGAAGTGTGTGCCTGTCTCAATGAGAAGCTGTTAAAAGGAAGGTGAAAATAATAGGAAACTTTCATACATTGGTAAAAGCCAAAGAGTGTGTTGCTGGTAACATCACTTTAAATCATTCTGGCACACAAACAACTGGAGCTGCACAACTAGTTTGGAGGGGAAAAGAAGGATTGAATTAATGCACCTTTTTTTTTGATTCACACATGGTCTTCAAGGTTGCAGTTTAGTCATTATCTGAATTAACATTCCAAATAATTTCTTGGAGGCATCTCAGTCTCAGGTCTACGAGCTGTTGATTGTACGTGTTTGATACATGAAAATCAAGCTGTGATAATTAGTTTTGATTTTACATATAGTTTATGATGTGTTAGCTCTTTGCCTTGATTGGATTAATGCAGCTCTCAGAAACACATGTTGCACATGAAAAAAAGTATCTTCAGGTACCTCTGACACAAATATCCTCTAACAGTCATTGGAAATTCCTTGTTTGTGCAAATTTTCCTGCAGTAAACTCACAGATTAAACTGTACATTAAAAAAAACCTATGCACTGGGAGAATGAACAGCAGGGAAAAAAATACATGCAGTATTTTATTTGACAAGAAGTCAATGTTTTGTAGGCTAGCCCAGCACAGTTCACGACTGGGTTCATTAATTGCATCCACTAGTTTTGTAGCCCTTGTTCCTAGCACTGAGAGTCCTCTGCTCACACACCAGCCCCATCACACACACACACTCACACACTGACCTTCAGCTTCAATCATGCCCTCCTGCCTGCACTAACATGTACTCACTCAGACACTTTCACATTGGGTTACGTGCCCAACTCCTGGCACTCACATTCAGTTATGTCCAGAGTGTTACACCCACACTTAATTACAATCACACCCTCACACTCGCCATCCAGTTACACCACCAGTGCTGCCCACCTCCCCCCACGGTCAATTATCATCAGATGTGATTAAACCTGCAGCTCTGCACCTACAATCCTCCACTGGCATTCACATCCACTTATGCTCAACCCAGCCCTCCCTGGGATGCACGTCTGCTCGTCACATCATGCACACATGGAAACACCAGGTTTCTTCTTTCATTCTGACAGTGGAGTGGGTTTTTTGTTTTGGTTTGGTTTGGGTTTTTTTGGTTTTTTTTTTTTGTTTGTTTGTTTGGTTTTTTTTGGTTTTTTTTTTTTTTTGTTTGGTGGGGTTTTTTTGTTTTTGTTTTTTTGGGTTTTTTTGGGTTTTTTTTTGGGGGGGGTTGGTTTTTGTTTTAGTTTTCCTTTCAGTAGCACAAAGAGCACCCATTTCCTACTGAGGAACAGAAAGACTTGCTGTTCTGTGGACTGTTGCTCTCTCAGAAAATCACCTTGAATCCTTCTTTTATACTCCTGAAGAATATATGAAATGGTGGTTTTTATTTTAGTTTCTGGCGGGACTTTAAACCAAGGCACCATTATACAAAATGCTGTGTACTTGAAACAAAAGGCAGTGCCAGCACTGTAAATTCAGGCTGTACCTTTCATCTGGGGAGAGTGATGGAGTTTCTTATGGAGGAATATAGTCACCTCCTCAATCCCCTGTTGCATCCATGGGAATGTTACAAAAGCAAACTCTTGATGTTCCCTGGCACACGGACAAGAACCCACCAAGCAGCCTACAGGCACCTGAGGTGGTCCATACAAATAATCCCTTCTGCACGGCTGTGTGGCCTTCCTGAGCAGTTGGTGATGAGCAGGTGAAATCCTTCTTCTCCCAAATTCAGCAAAAGGGTTTTTCAGTGACCACAGAGGTGTGGTCACTGTGGTGACCACACAGAGGTGGAGGACACACAGAGGTGACCACAGTGACCCAGAGGTGTCCAAGGAGCATGGGTGGGACTCCCAGTAACATGGTCTGGTGGAACATTCCCTGCCCATGGCAGGGGAGTTGGAACAACATAAACTTCAAGACCACTTCCAACCCAAACCATTCCATGATTCCTTGCCTCTATGACCTCACTCTTAAGCATATCATGTCTTCAAGAAGACAAGACCCACCTCAGGGGTGTGTGAAGCCCACACAAATGTTAACAAGAAATCTGTGAGGCAATGGGACTGGTTTCACCAGGTGCATTCAATTCCAGGAACACCAACCACAGCCATGAATATTAATAAAAGATCAGCAAGAAAAGCACATAGAAGAAAATGTTGTGCTCAGACACTTCAGAGGCATAAAGAGAGAAAGCTTATCTGTACCAACCCATGTTCACCCACATGCACAGACATCACACTATTTTTTTCAGTATTTAAAACCCACAGTCAATCTGAACCAGACTTAAGAGGACGCTCTGAGAATCTGAGGTAATTTCTAAAGTAGGTTTTGATTTAGGAAAATAAGGAAAAACTCTGACTAAGAAGCCAAATTTCCAATTGTATATTTCTGACAGACTTGGACTGGAGTTTTTATTAATCAGGACAAGATCCCAACAAAATTCACTCCTAGAAGTAGTGGCAGGTGGTGGGAGAAAGGAAAAAGAAGAACAAGAAAAGAAAAATAACATAACCAAAACCATCCAAACCTAAAAAATCCTGCAGGACGAGACAGAGTCTATGGATAAGTGCCTGCCACCACAATAGGATACACATGGCCTGTTCAAAAATGCCTTTGCAGGAAGCCAGGCCACAAATAAAACAAGACATGTGGTGTGGGGTAGAATTGGCCACTTTTTTATTAAATAAACAATTGATCCGCATCAAGTAACTCTAAATCATTTAGGAGGTCTTTGTTGATCCTGACCAGAACTAACATGTGCAGATAACCTGCACTTGGCATTATGATTATCATTCTCTGCACATCTACCACCCATCAGAAATCCCAATTCTCTGTGTCTCAGAGGGGCAGGAGAGCATAGGAGAGAGAAGGTAGCGAGGGACACAAAAAGAGGGAGCAATCTCTTTTCATCATCCAGATGCAAACCACAGAGGGGGGACACACCTGGGTCAGTGTCACAGGGATGGCACCCCCATCCCATACCCATCACTGTGTCCTCTGCCCAGCATTCCATGCAGGAACTGAAATACTATGACTGCTCCTGACATAATCCTTGGCAAAGCCAATAGAAGGAGGTTGTAAAAATATGGAGGGTTAAATGCATCCTGTCATGTCCTCATGGAAGGATTAAAAGCCAGATTTTTGCCACAACCTTATAACTTTAAAGATATAAAAGAAATTGTAATGCAACATAGAAAAATTAGAAGGTATTTCACCACAGCATTGTCATAATCAACAAAGATCATAATGACAAGGTAGTAAAAATATTTTGACCAAATGCCTTGCAAAGCTCTTGTGTTTGAAGAGGGTGAGATTCAGGTTTGGCTGCTGTGAATACTCCAGGTTGACTCCTGTGATTATTGTGGCTTCAGATAAGTTGTCTTGCTGCAATGTTCTTGTATGACTTTTATAAGTCAGAAGTATTTTAATCAACATTTTTCCAAGCTGCTGTTGGCTGCTTGCTCTTCATTCTTTTTCAGGACCCCATCTTTTAACCACCATTATTTTAAAGCCATGCTAAGTGCCAGCACTCCATAGTCACCACTCTCACACATCCTACAGAAATGGAAGCATTTTGGAAAATGTAATCCTGATGTAACTGAGATAAAACCTGTGAGGTTCTGCCATACTTAAGGCAAGGTTAAGGCCAAGGGGCAAAGATCTGAGTTCCAAAGAGCGAAAAGCTTTATGGTGACAGTAAGGATTACAACTCAATCATTTGCTGGGAACATTAAAAAAAAAAAATTAATTGTCACTCTCTAGGAGGTGCATTCTGCTTTTCAGCTAATGATCCTTCACTGCCTATTTTGATTTTTCATCAAAATATGAAAAATGCCTTCAGAGTAGAATTTTTCTGGAGGCTTGATCCTCAAAGACTAGACCCAGCCCTGAGGGTCTATCGGGACCTCAGCAGAGTTTCTGTGGCACCACTGGCATCCCAGTGCTCAGTTAACTTTCTCTTGAGAGGGTTTTTGTGGATTTACACCCAAAATGATCCATGTCTGATGTTTGTAGTGGGCTCATTTCCTATGGAGTAAAGGAAGGGAGAAAAATCATGCAGGACAACATATGCCATAATTAAAATAAAAACTATTATCAGGATAGAGCAGGGAGAGCAACTTTGCAACAAAAAAGATCCCAATCCACATTTTGGGTTCACACCTTTCAAACAGCTTGTGGGAAAATAGTAACAGTGACAACAATAAACACAGGAGCAACAAAAATGTGGATTCCCAATGCCTGTGCCCACAGTGAGAATAAAAAATGCAAAGCCTGGGCCACCTCGCCTTTAATTTCCTAACTGCTGTTTTGTAAGGCTGTGTCATGCTTCTCAGTTCAAACACGCTTTGGCTCTTTATTATTCATGGGCCTTTTTCTCAGTCAGTGGTGTTGAATAATAAAACAGCCCAGGATCAAATGGGCCAATTCTCCACGCCTGACACCAACTGCTACTGTTCGCTGGGCTCTGCCAAGCGTTGCCTCTGATAATGAGTGGGATTTGGTTAAACAGTAAATTAATGAATAATGAAATATCCAGGTTGATCAGTTAGAGAGCACGCTTGCTTTGCCCCTGGCCAAGTGCTCGGGGCAGAAATTACTCTCAAACGGCACTTGCCTGTGTGCTGGGCTGGATAACTATTTTACAGCCTATTGCTTGACAGGATGTTGGGAAGGGGGCGAGGGGAAGGGGGGAAATCGGGGAAGCAGAGCGGGCAGAGCAATCTCCTTATCACCCTGCATGGAGGGGAGAAGGGGCCACTTTGGGGTTGTGCAGACCCCCTCTAGAAAAGGAAGAGGGTTGCAGGGTTGAAGGAGGTGGTGGTGAGCCTGGGAGAAGGATGACCTCCCTCTTAGGTCTTCCTCCCTCTTATCCTGGCTTTTTTATTATTATATTTGTAGTGATGTCATCATGACCATTATTATTATTATTATTATTATTATTATTTCCTAGTCAGGATTACCGATATCGCTGGGGTTAACACAAATTTCCCCTCTTCCCCATCACTGTTAATTCTCGCTTTCCATCAGTCCTGTCCGAGCGTGTTTCAGAGTGGGGCCATCCCTCTTGGCAGGGCTTGGAGCCCAGACTACAGAAAGAGCCTCCCGGAGCCGTGTGTTAGGTGTTTGGGGCAAATAAAAGAACCTGTGAAAGGCTCTGCCTGCACGGGATGGGGCACAGAAGCAGAGAGACGGAAAAAGCAAGTGCAGAAAGGAGGAAACAACCCTGAACCCTTCATTTTAATAACCCCGTACCTTTCATTTTCTGCATCGGGAGAAATAAGTAGCTGTGAAATATTTCCCGCAGGTCAGTAACACAAGCACATGTAAGGACACAAACACACAGGCACGATTTTTACCGCTGGAGAAGGGGAAAACCCTCCTTGACTCGTATCCCAGCCCAGGGTGTTTATTTGGCGTGCTGGTATTGCTCCACATCAGCGAGAAAACCACTACAATTATCACCTTTTATCCAGACGGGAAACTCTCTGTAACCAACTTGCCTTGGTTTTTTTTTTTTTTGTTTGTTTGTTTGTTTGTTTGTTTGTTTGTTTTTTGTGTTGGGTTTTTTTGTTTTGTTTTGTTTTTTCTTTTTTGGTTTGGGCTTTTTTTTTCCATGGTTATTCTTTCCAAACTTTCCAAACAAGCCCAAACTTCTAAGCCAGAGCAAGGAGGGTGAGGAAAAACTACATATACATACTCAACTAAAAGAAGAGAGTAGAAACCCCATCTCTTTCCAAAATGCGAGTTTTCAGGTCGGGGCTCAGCTACTTTCGCTCGTCTCATGTCACTCCTAAGTTAAAGTTTAGAGAAACCTGTGAAGCGTAAGGAGAGGGAGGTCCCTGCTCTGCCTCGGCCATCGCCCCCGTCCTCCCCCGCAGCTGCCGGGCGCAAGGAAAAGCCTCCAGGCTCCGGCTACGATGGCAAAATCCCGGGAAATCAGGATTGGAGGGGTTTAACCACAGCCTCCTTCAGTGTCTCAGTCTCTATTCATGGACGTTGTGTGAGTGCCGGGATGAGCAGGTGGCTCTGGGGCAAGTTAGAGCCAGCGTTGACTTCATTTCTCGAGCGGAACCACCTCTCACATTCACCCTCTCATCTTAATATCAAAATCCAGAACTTTTCGTTTTCAAGTATTTTGCTGCGTTCCTTCCTACTCGCAAATTTAAAAAGCATTTTTTACTCCAGACTATTTCCGTAAAAATCATTTACCCAAAAAAATGTTTTCTAGCCCCGTTTGCAGTTCTTCCACTACCACCCCCCACCCCTCTTCCCATCATTACCAGTTATTTTACTATGATTTTCTATACAGAGCTGAAATCAGGCTCCCTTTTTCTCAGCCAAAACAGGTTCCACTCTGCATTGGAATAAAGCGCAGTTTAGGGGTGTCCGGGTCTAATTTCACCCATCTCGTTGGTCACAGCTTTTTGAGAAATCTGCAGCTTTCGGTTAAGTTGCTGGGAGTTTCACAAGAGCAAAAAGACTGCCAGGTGATGCTTTGTGCACGAAGATAAACTATTGTCAGTGCTGATTTCATGAGGCAAAAAATCTTCCCTGGTACTTTTACGGATTTTTACAAGGAAATTAAATGTCCACAAGCATTTCCTTCACATTGGTTTTATAAACGAGTAAAACTATGGATATAATTGCAATTGTAGAGAATGCTCCTAGTAAATCTCAACGTGTACTGATTTATCACCTGGAAGGAGCCAGAGGTTTTTGTTTTAAAGGAAGTATTCCTCTGGACCTGAGGAAAGCATCCTCCTCTCACGCTGTCAGGAGATGCATGAGATTTCGCTGTGTACTTAACAGGACTAATAATAACCCCCAGAGCACTTCCCCACGCTGGGGAACCGTGGAGGTCCGGTGTTTGCCTTTGTATTAAAAAACACCTTGCAAATGTTAGATTTGGGTGGTTTGGGGGTTATTTTGGTTGAGGAATTTTTAATACGTTTGCCCCATTCGGGGCCGGACGGGGTAAAAAGATTCTTAAAATTCGGGTGGGAAATGCATGCGCAAACACACACACACACACACTCTTTTTTTTTTTTTTTTTTTTTTTTTTTTTTTTTTTTTTTTAATGTTGTTTGGAGGAGGATCCAAGTAACTGTGGTCATTTCGTAGTTGCGTGAGATTCTGTTTTTTTTTTCTTCTTCATATAAAGTAGAGGGTGTAGAGACAACTCTTAACTCGTAAACCCCCAGAGATTTATCCCTCTCTGCCCCAGGAAGCGTTCGTAGGCAGAGGAGGGATTTTACTGGAAGGGTAATCGAGGCAGCCCTTCCTCCGCTGGGACACCGGGATGTGCGGAAAGCAGAGCCCAGCCCTGAGGGGAGAGCTCCGGGAAGGACCGGCCCCTTGCACCGGCTGGACTCTCCTGCAAGGGTTAAATTCCGAAGGCAAAGACAAGGCGCATTTTTGTTTTTCCCTTAACTCCTAAAAGCCAGTAGTGGAACCGGCTCTGGAGCTACGTGAAGTTGTGACACGAAATGTAACACAAAGTCCTGGTACAGCTGCGCACAGACACAGATATACTTCCAGCGACAGGGGGGAAATATGTGTGGGTGCCTGTTTACGAGACAGACAGAGAAAACGAAGGAATTCGGTGGATATATTGGTCCTGGGGATTATTTAAGACATTTGACTAGTTCCATCATAGGGACACCAGATGTTATTTATGAGGTCTTGTATAAATGTGGGCCATACCATGCAGGTAGGGAGGGAAGAGGCAGGGAAAAAAAGCCAAAGTAAGGAAAGAAAGGAGCTCACCCCAAAGGGATGAAAGAAAAAAACTGATGTTTATGACTATATCAATCACGCTGAAGTTTTGTAATGGAAACTAGAACTACCTGAAGCTTAAAAGAAGGGAACGGGGCAAGGCAGGAGAGGTGGAGGAAGGGAAGATCCCTGCTGGTCATGGCTGGGAAAGCAGATGAGAGCCCAGCGCAGAAGGGAGAGGAGGTGGTGCTGAGCTGGGGTACGGCTTGGCTTGCTGGGGTTACTGCGGCTACTCCTGGGTTTATCCTTAGCTGGGGAAGATGCCAGGAGGAAGGCCAAGACATTGGTGGATAGCTAGGAAGAGAGAGAAAGAGAGAGAGAAAGGGAGAAAGAGAGAAAGAAAGACAGAAAGACAGAAAGACAGAGAAAGAAAGAGAGAAAGAGAGAAAAAGAAACATCAATTTGATCTTGTCTTGCTGAAGATCTCCGGGAAAATGTAGTGAAGAAGAGATCAGCAAGAATATTCCTGCTTTCTTGACACCACGTTTTCAGAGCCCAGTGTTCCAGTGCCCAAGCTGGCTGCACGGCCCGGGAGGAGGCAGGACACACCACTGCCTCCCGAAGCAGCGAACTGCACTTTATTATAAACAGACACATAGATGTGATTTGAATTTGCAACCTTGACACAGTCGCCGGGAGCCTGGGAAACTTGGGGTGAGCCCTTCCTCGTTTCGTCGGGTCCCGTTTCAAAGGGAGCCCTCGGTTTCCACAAGCGGGTGCTTCTGCTGAGCTACAGGAGAGCTTTTCCCGGTGCATTTGTTTTTGTTTTGGTTTGGGGTTTTGGTTTTGGGGTTTTTTGGTTGTTTTGCTTGTTTGGTTGTTTTTTTTAAAACCCTTTTTACATAAGTGTTGCACAGTTCCTGAACAACAGAGAAACTTCCTGATCCCCCCACTCCCTCCAAACAACCTCCCCCCAGACTCCGCTGGGAACGGCGAGGGCTGTTTTGGAAGGTTTCATGCAAAACATGTGCTCTACTAAAAATAATACTATCGGTGCGATTAAAACAAAAGCAAACAAACCAAACTAAAAAAGCGTGGCATGCAGCCTGACTTTAGGGAATCAGCTCCAGTGCCGCTGGCATTCCCAGCTCATCGGCATCCACACCTTCCCCCCCGCCCCACCCCACCTGCCCGCACCTTGCTCAGAGGGACTGGGGAGGAGAGGTTTGGGGGTCCCCGCTTCACGCCCTGCAAAGTCCAGATAAAAATTAGGAAAGGGAAAGCGGAGGGATTCCCTTTGCTCTTTCTCCCCCACCTCGTCTCCCCCGTGCTCGGACCCCGGGCGTTGCTGTCCCCGTCCTCCCATCCACCCACCCTCCCGCCTCCTCCATCCCGGGCCCCACGAACTTGCTCCGGGCGTTTTTGCCATCACACCACGGAGAGAAAGTAGGTCACGGCTGAGTCCAAGCCTGGCTGAAGCCGAGGCAGCCGAGCCTCGAAAGCTTTCCCATAGAACACACTTTGGGGTCGTCGTTTGCAATGTTGTTTGGTTTTGGGTTTTTTTATTATGATGAAGATGATGATTTATTTTGGACACCATGGGCGATCAGCTGAGCCGGCTCCTGTAGTCCAAGCTGGAAGGAGAGGGAGAAGGGAGGTAGTTTGGGAGATGGAGGTGGGGATGGATTTAATTTTTGCTATTCCCCCATCCCCTTCGACAAAAATATTAAGTTGCAAAAACCGATCCACCGCCTGTCAGGGCTCCTACACCTCTCCGTCTGCCCTCTCCAACCACCGACTGCTCTCTCTAAAAACCAGCAGATAAACCCCAACCCAGACGAGCCTTCAGATCGGGTATTTAACTGAAATAGTTCACCGCAGTAAAAGCGAGGCTTTAAACCGGTTTTCTACCCTCAGGGCTCCGTTCGAGCACACGTGTGTGTTTGTTTTCAGGGTGACTGTGCGGAGGGTTAAATTGACAGTCCTTTCCAGGGAAAAAAAAAAAAAAAAAAAAAAAAAAAAAAAAAAAAAAAGGTGTTTTCTATAATACCAGTAAAAAAACAATTAATTAAAAAAAAAAAAACCTGAGGCCCTAATCTGCTCCCCGTCCTCCGTTTCCCAACCGCAGGGTAAACCCAGAGTCACTCCGGAGTGGCTCCGGGTTCGCCCTGGGGATCTGGATCTCCCCTCAGCTCTGCGGCAGTTACAAACCTAAATAAATCCGATTTGGGAACGGAGGGGAAAGGAAGGGGGAGAAAGAAGTTTTTGTTTGAATATTTCCTTTTGCTAATTGCTGGTGCCGCAAATGTGCACCCAAAGGTAGAAAATAAATCTGCATTGTGAATACAAACATCACTCCCGATCTCTCTATACATAAATATACATCTATTTACAGATATCCAGGTATGCATAAGCGAAATGTACATTTACAATTACATAGCGGTGGGAGGGAAAAAAAAGTTTGCTGAGTTGCAGGCTTACATAAAATTTTCCTTTAATGGCTTATACTTTAGAAAGAAAAAGATTTATTCCGAATTCAGCTGGTTAAAGCAAAATGAAACAAAAGCTCACGTTAACATGACATGAGGTTTATTATAAGTCTGCTTAGAATGAAGAGGTAAGAGTGGGAAAAAATATGGACACTTTTGAGTCAGACAGAAATAAAATACCAACATTTCTGAGAAGCAATATTTATTGTCTTTTTTTTTTTTTTTTTTTGTCTTTTCCTTTTTTTTTTTTTTAATGTAGAGACATGTCCTGAATTTCCCCAAAGCCTAGATTGGGAAAATAAAGACTTCTTGGCGTTATAAGTAAATCCGTCTGCAGAATCGAAGCAGCACCAACATTCAAAAAAACTGAAGAGGAAAATACAACAAAACACAACAATCTCTTTTTTTTTTATTCTTATTCTTATTATTTATGTAAATCAGGTCATCACTGGACAAGAAACCAATTTCTACCCATTACCATAACAGCTTGTCTATAAAGAACAGAAAAGATTCAGATAGGATACTATCTAGTCAAGCGGGATTTTTTTTTTTGTTGGTTTTATTTTTTCTTTCTTTTTTGTTTGGTTTTTTTTATACTTTTCATTTTTTAAATTCCCCCACCCATTCACAGAGGTATAGAGTCACAGATAAATAACCCAAAAACTACTTGCTCGCCATATTTACACATTCCCGTTAAATTAAGCATAAATAAATATATACAAACTCAATACTGAATGCCTCTCCGCATTTCTTCTCAGGAAGAGTCGATAAACTGATATTTCTCACTGCATGGTCAGATTTTTCAAGAAGAGGAGGTGAAAGGGATCATTTGGGGCATAAAAGGAGAATTTTAATTTTTTTTATTATTTTTTCTTTCATCTTTCCAGTTTCTCATTAGCTTTTTCATAGCTTTGCATTTGTTTGGGTCTTTTTTTTTTTTTTTTTTTTTTTTTCCTTTATTTCTTGCTGGCACACAGTGTTTCGTCTCTCTCGAAATGTTCAGGCGTTTGCCAGTGTGTTTGGGGATGTTTTCTTCTATTTTTCTTTTCCCTTTGTATAAGAAAATATACTATTTGTAAAAAGCCTACGGTCTCTCTCACACAGGGAAGCCGGAGGGGAGGGGAAGGTTGTCTGGGTCGATCTGGTAAATGCTTACGGCAGCTGAAACAAGCACCAAATTCTCCAAGAAATGTATTAAAACAGAGCCGGACAGGTCTGTGTGATAAACCGGTCAGAAAGAGAGGAGCAGGAGAAGGGAATAAGCCCTTTGGGCACAGCTAAAGGTCTTAAAACCATCCTTCCCCCGCCCCCTCCCAGCCCCAAATGCAAATTTGGGGATTTGGGGAGAGATTGGTCTGGGATGCAAAGGGACTTTAAACAGCTTCTCACAGAGAATTTCTATTAGGTGGGACAAGACACAACCCGATTTTAAAGAAACCATCGGGTTGTAAAAGGATTCCCATAAAATTGGCTTCTTGTTTCCATCACATCTTGTGTGAATAACAACCAGGAAAACAAAAAGTCAGGGAGCATACAAAAGTAACGATTTTTCCAATGACAAATAAAGAATTGTTATTAAAAAAAAAAAAATGAGACTAAGAATGAAATAAAATTTACAGCAACCCACCTGTTTGGTTTGAAAACAAACTTTTCATGGTCTCTCCTCAAACTTTTCCCTTGAGTTACAAAGCAAAGCTGCCGTGTTAATCCTCCTGTTTATTGATTTATGATCCCAAGGAAACCAAATCTTTTAATAACTCAATTATCAGATAAACGTCTGAGGTGCCTCGCCAACAGAAGTAGTCAGGTTTGGAAAGTGGAGGGGAGCAGGAAAATACCCTCCAGAGGGAGGCTGAGTTTAGTTTGGGGGGAACTTCTGTACTCAGCACTGATAGGAGCCACCAAGCAAGGGATAATTCCCTCTGGGGCCAGCACTAGGATGGGGGGAAGGACAGAGAGATGTTCTCCTCTCCTGTTTCCTGCCTGATTGCATTAAATCATAAACCTCATGAATTTTGTCTCCACACTTTGGGGAGCAAATATGGGGAGGACATCCCACTGCAATCAGTGGGAATTTGGCTTTATTTTGCCTGAGCACTGCACAGTCTGGCATTTGCAGTTTGTCTCCTCCGGGTAGAAGGCACAAGGGACAGACTGAAACTCTTCCCTCAACCTGCTCAAGGTTTAGGTTGTGGTTCAAGTGACCAAACCTGTGTCTAGGGAAGATTTCAGCAGCAGCAGGATCAGGCCTTCATGACATGTAAGACATGTAAGTCTTTCCCCAAGAAGAAGTTCCAAGAGTTCCTTCTCCCCTTTATCCCACAGTGGTGGTGGGATACTGTCCTCTGCAGTTAAAAGGAGAATCCCCTACATTTCCCCAAAGACAAGGAAAGGCCATTCCCAACATGGCCCCAAAGCCTTCAGCTGCAAGCTCTGGAGTGGCAGGGGACAGGTTCCCATGGCCCTGCATATGCAGCTGGGGATGTGGAAGACTGAGAGCTGATTTGGGGTCTCCCCACACCCAGAAGCCTCACTGGGCTGGGCAATGCTGAAGAGCTGAACCCACAGGCTCCTCACAAATCCTATGTGCAGGGGGAAGGCAAGGCAACATCCAACACTTGGTGCTCTGCTCCAATAAACAGGATATTCCCATCAGGCAGAGAAGGGAACTGTGCTTCCAGGTGGGGCCATTTGTTCCTCCCCACATCCTCTCTTTCCCTTTCCCTTGCATCACTGCTGGGCCAAGCCCTACACTGGAGCCTGGATTGTCCCTCCCAGAAGCCTGATGAACTTTGGGGTGGTTGGCAAGGGGTAAGATTTGGAGGACTGGGGATGTTCTTTTTCAGTCTGAGGGTCCCCAGCCTGCTGGTGGGGGTTCCATGGTTTGACCACCACACCTCCTCTGGTGACATCCACAGGGATGTGACAACCCCTGCCAAAACCAAACCCACTGGCAGGGACATGCCAGGGTCTAAGACTGCCTCCAACTCATCCAAACAACCCATGGAGAAGGCTTCCTGCCTCAGGTCCCCCATTTTCTCACAGGAGATCCCCCAGCGCCCCAGAAGAACCAAAGGTATACGAGCAAGGAGCAGCTCGGGAGAGGCCAATGCTCCTTGGGGCTGGATGATCCCTGGATTTCTATTGCCACATGTGCCCAAATCACAAGCAGAGAGCAAGAGCTGAGACCTGGCTGCATGAAGATTTGAAAAACAGAGCAGGCCCTCAGCTGTAACCATGTCTCAGACAGCCAAGGGCATTAAAGGGGACAAGAGGATCGTTTGCTCTTTTGCTTTGAGAACATTTCATTAAGGGATGTTGAGAGTATTGCAGAATTATTTCTCCCTCACTATCCACTTTGGAAGGTATCTCAAAATGAAAGGAAGGCTAAGGTTTCTCTCTCTCTCTCTCTCTCTCTCTCTCTCTCTCTCTGGTTTTGAGTTCAGGTGTGCCTGCTTGTGATGGTGGGACTGAGTCCTGCAGCTTGCACAGGGATCCTAGGGGGAGGCCTGACCCCACTGGAATTTTGCCAGATACTCCAGGAGATTTACCCACACCCAGTTCTGACATAAGTAAAAAGATGTGCTAGTGCACGAGCCCTACCCCACTGAGAAACACATGCAATCACCCGACATGGCAGAATCCAAACAGAAATTCATATCCTTACACTTCAGCGTTATTTTTACCGGAGAAGACAGAGAAATGTATGTCGAAAAAGGAAAAAAAAGAGAGAGGAAAGAGATAAGACTTCTCCTTCACCCCCACCAGCCCAAATCATATGCATAAGACATCCTGTCAGACACCAAACCACCAAGAAAAACATTGGAGTTAAGAAGATTTTGCCCCCCTCACCACACCGACTTGTTCCAAAGCAAGAGTCACAAGACAGTTTAAAAAAAAAATAAAAATAAAAGCTTTCTAAGAGAAATAGATTTCCTCAGACTGAGCTCAGAAATCAGGATATTCCCTGGCAAACCCTCCCCACTCCCATCACGAGGAACCAGCTCACATGGCAACTCTTTCCTCCCTGGGTACAAAACCCTAGTGCCAAGCAAGTGCCATAACATTCAACACAGCTCTTATTCTCTTTGCAACAGTACACCTTGATTTCAACTTATATTTTTATCTTGTTCAAATTATTCCCTTTGAGCTTCTTTAAAGAAGTGCACCTACAGAATTCAGTAACAACTGGCTTTGATTTGAAAAAGCAAAAAAAGAAAAAAATAAAAAGTATCAGAATATCAGAATTGTGGATTTTTTTTCTCTGTACCTGATATATTGTGTAGGGATCTCTAGTCCTCTTTGAAGAAGCTCATAAGCCAAGCGGGCAAAGCTTTAGGAAACAGAAGAAAATAAAACAGTGCATACTCCTGAGAAAGAATTACATACTCATATCACTCATTTTTTGTTGTTGTTAACAGTTCTTTAAAAATGGGGGAAGAGCTCTCTCACTCACACTAGTCAAGGAAATTAAGGACTGAAACATTAGCATAGTTTGGAATATAAAACTCCTTAGAGAAAAAGAGGAGATCTCAGAAAATTAAAAAATCAGATAGCGCTGACATTGTACCAGATCTTACTTCCAAAATTTTGCAACCCATTATTGACAAGGCATTTTACCATCAAAGACAAAATTACTAAATTACAAAGTATGTTTGCATGCATTTATATGCGTGGCTATGCACACATATTTTATATCTATCTCTATATATATATATATATGTATATATCCACATATATACATATATATCCACAAACATACACGGGATACCCGCACCCCCCTAGGGAGTCGGGTGTGCACATACACAGATGCACACACAGAGGCACACACGCACCCAGACACACCTGTAAACGCTGCCAATCTAAACAGAGAGTCTGTCTAGACCAGGAAAAAACACAAAATAGTTCTTAAAAAACAGAGCTGGCAGATTCAACTGAGCCACGGCGACCTCGAACGTCCTTTCTGGTGGCACCTAAAGTTAAGTTCACGCTGCTGTGAATGCAGCTGGTGTTGATGGCTTGGTGAGGGGTCTGGGAGCTCCCCTCCTTTCCTAGTCTAGACAGAACCAGGGTGGTGAGATGAGGTGGGAAGAGCTGAGGGGAATGAGGCCATGGGGTTGCTCAGAAAGGAACACTCTGGAAGATTGTTTTAGTCTAGGTGGAGACAGGACGTTGTTCAAAACAAAAAGAATAAATTTAAAAAAAAAAATAGCAAGACAGACCATGCAGCTCAAGAAATCAAAGCACTGACACCAAAAATGTTTCTCCGATTTCTTCCAATAAGTTATTCATTTCTTTCTTTTATTATTATTATTATTAATTATTATTATATTCACCTCCCCCCCAATCATTATTTAAAAAATGTGAAAGAACAGAAGTGGGGAAAAAAATCCTGGTGGTTGTCTTCACATGTTCCTGGCAAGAGACTCTGAACCACTGGTCTTGCGCCATTGTGCTCCTCTGATCTTAAATTATTATCTTTCTTTTATTATTTTTTTTATTATTATTATTATTATTTTGTCCTACCTAATAGAATTCTTCCAAAGCCCAATCCAGTATTTTTAAAGCTAAAATTAAGACGGTTTTGTTTTAAAAGATTATCTCTCTCTCTTCTCCTTTTATTTATTTAACTTTTTTTTCTTTTCCTTTCTTTCATTCTAATTTTTTCCTCTCTCTCTCTCTCTTTCTCTCTCTCTCTCTCATTTTCTGTGTTTCTCTTCCTTGTCTCCAGTTTTACTACCTGGTCCTTCGCCAGATGTGTGCCTGTTAGCAGTGTTGTTGTTCAAGAACATCTTGTCCATGCCTTTGAGAGCTTCAGTCAGGTAGTTTTGGAGGGCCGTGAGGGCAGCACAGATAGCGGGGGCCCCAAAGCCGTGGGTGATGAGGCTGAAGTGAGTCAAGCAGCTCTGAATGCCTGGTTCCAAAATAGGGGTGGGCCGGCTGTTCCCAATGGGCGTTCTGTCCTGGGCCAAGAGATCTGTAAATTCTTTGCAAAGTTGCCTGCAGGGAAGAGAGAAAGGCAAAGAGAGGGAGAAAGGGAGAGAGGAGCTGCTGTTAGGCTCATCCAACAATTCTCTGTGACAACTAAGGGGCAGGTTCAGGCCAAAATTGATCCCAAGACACGGGATGGGACCTTTTTGCCACCATCCTTTTTGCCCCCAGAAGCAAGCCAGGGCGAGCCAGCAGCTCCCTGCTCAGAATGATGCTCTTCAGGGGATAACACCAGTTCTGGAGATTAAAATCTCTCCAGCAGCCACAGGAATGCTTCTGAAGCACTGTGAAAACACAGCTCTGCCTGGTGGCTTCAGAAACAACCAGGGTGAAAGGGAGATGTGCCCTGGATCTGCCAAGCACCCACCCATCCCCCAGGAGGCCTGACCCTGGCTCAAGGCAGCTCCCAGAAATACTCTTCCTGAAGGAAAGCACAGCCATGCACTGAGAGCCACAGGGTGCCACAGGGGCCTGGTGCAGGGGAGGGCTAAAACAGAGCCTCTGAGACTGCTCAGACAGGCCCACTTTACTGAGAAAAATCAGGATTTGGGGACTCCGTGTTGGCTTGTTCATGTCATGAGAAACCAAGCAAGCACTTCCCATTTTATTCTGGAGGCATGACACCCCAATTACCACATCAGAGTTGACATCTGGCTCTCAGTTGTTTGTCTGCACCTTTGAAAAATCTAAATTGATTTTTCTAATGAATTCACACACATATATTTTATTTTTAATTACTCTGGTCCATAAGACCTTCAAGTCAACAGGTGCCTGGGCAATGAAGAAACCCTGGAGGCTGGTGGGTTCCCACAGGAATAGCTTCTTTAAGGATAACCAAAGGAATCTGTTTTTTAAGACAGGTGCCTACCCAGGGAGTGGAGATAAAAAAGACCAGAATTAAAAAAAAAAAAAAAAAAAAAACAAAAAAAAAAAAAAAAAAACCTTAAAAAAGACATTCAGCTCTCATCCTCTGAAATTCTCTGAAATTCCCAGTGGGTTAAAGGTTTCAGAGGGTGAGGAAAGATAAAGGTCTACTTCTATGTGTATTATCCATTAAGAAAGTGCAAGAGAGGAAACTTTGAATTTGGAGAACAAACAGTAATGAATCCAACGTTTTACATCTTCAAAGAGCAAAGCAGGGTCTGCGAGCAATTAAAGTTCTGGGACATTAATATCTTCTGACCCTGCGGAAAAGGGCAATCAAATTCCAATCACGTATAAGAAACATCTGGACAAATTTGAGCAAATGATTTTTCAACCCTCCATATATTTCTTTAAATTACACTGTCATCAGAGGCAAGCCACGTCCCAAAGCATGAAATAAATGAGAGCTGTTTGGGCTGGGATTTTCTTTTATTTTTTTTTACCCCCTTTTTATTCCTGGCAGACAAAGATGTGTGAACACTCAGCACCCACTGCCGAGTACCCGAGCAAACCATGGAACATCCAGTGAGTAGCCTGGAACGCACAGCCTGGTGTAAATCATCACATACAACACTCCCACCGAGGAAGTCCCAAGGGAGAGAGATGGGTTGGGGGGGGGGGGGGGGGGGGCAAATAGTTTCTTCTTTTTTTCCTTTTTTTTTTTTTTTTTTAATTAAATTCTATGGGAAAGACAGTTTGGTAGTAGAAGACAGGTGTGTGTGAGCAGCAGCAGGAACAGATAAACACACTATGGAAGCAAAATATTAATTTTTGGTCCACTTTACATAAAAATTATTTAACAGAGGATGGCTTGGAAGTGATGTACAACAGCTAGGGGAGCATCCCCTACGAGGTCTACAGGGGCAGGATCTGTCGGCAGGATCCTCACTGCAAAGGGGTGCAGAGGTCCTTTGGGAGAATTGAGCATCCTTCCTCCCCGCGGGGCTGTTGGAATTTAGAGCCTGGAAATTCCGTCTGCTTTCCAAATGGGCTCAGAGGAAAAGGTTGAGGACAGGGAGGATTTTCTCCGAGAAGGGCAGAAGGGCATGAGTTAACTCGGCACTCACTTTGTAGCAAGCAGCATGTTTTTCCTGGAGTGTAGGTCGCTGGGGTCCGTGTGCTGTCTATTCAGGTACTCAGAAACAGCTTTGGCTGGGAACTCCGTTTCACAGATGTACCCAAAATCCCGAGCTAAATGAACGGCCTCACCTGGAGGGAACGAGACGGGAATTAACACCTCCGGGCACCGCCGGCCCCGGGCTGGGCTGGCTCCGACCCGCCGGGACACCGGGCGGAGCCCACGGCTCCCCTGGGGACACCAGCTCCTTTAAGCCGTGTTTGGAAACCTGTTATCACCCCTTCCACCTCAGGGACAGGCTCCTGTTTTGTGTTTCCCCCCCACCAGCCCTATTTTGGGGACAGAAGTCGATGGGACAGATTTTGAGGTGATGGGATTTGTCTTTGCTACACTGAGCTCGTGTGGGTCTCTACCCATCAGCTGCTTGTGCAGAACGGAGAGGAAAGCTCACACACACACACACCACACACACACACACACAAAACTTTAAAATTAACTGGACCAAAGAAAAATGCAAGAGGAAACTGGTCAAATCCTGAAAAACTAAGGACACAAACTTCTCTGAACAGCAGAGAAACCATTCCTGTTTCAATACCTCAGATCATTGTCCAAAATTTTACAGATGTGGATATATTATTAATGTTAATGTTAATTCTTTGTGGGACTTTACAGACACAATTTATCCACACACAGGGCACTTGCGTCATTATCCCAGTTATCGCCACATCTGTAAAATTATGGAGATAACTGCATTTAGCCCGATGACAATTTTAAAATCTGCATTTTTAACTGGCCATTATGCAAGAAGAACTCTTGTCTGCCGGGTGGAAAGATAACAGCTAATGGCAACTTTTTCTGTGAACAAAATAATTATTATTCTAGCTCTAATTCTAATTCACTTTTCCTGCCTGTCTTGTTTCAGGTTTCTTGCCTACAGAGGTTTGTGTCATCCAACTCCTACTGATGTACTTCATGCCACAAGAAGACAGTAGCTGCAGAATGGAGGAAAAGAGGAGGGGGGAAAAAAACCCTCAGACTCTAGAGGGATTCCACCAGATTATAGCTCAGCCCCTCTAGAATAAAGCGTTAAACCCTTTAAAGCATCGCCCGAGGGACGAGGGGGAAGATTTCCAGCAAGCAGGTATGTCTAATAACTCCAGGACCGCGTTATTTTTAACTATCAGGAGCTGCTTTCCAACGTCATCTCCTGCCCTCCAATGACTCTCGCTAATCATCAAACCGGTTAATGAAGGCGAGGGCACCCGGCAGAGCCTGGAGGGGAGTGGTTCCCGAGCCGGGCACAGTCCCCCCAGGCAACCTTCGGGCAACGCGGGCCGGGACCGACCGGAGCGCTCCTGTTCCTGGCGATACAGGAGCAGTTATGCTAAACCTGGCTGCTGGAAGGAAGGAGGGAAAAAAAAAAAAAAAAAAAAAGAAAAAAAGAAAAAAAAAGAAAAAAAGGAGATAAAACCTAAAACCCCATCAGGTGCAGTTTCTTCCAAAAGGAGGGAACTCTCTGGAGGCAAACTGTTGATTTGTAAGGGAATCAGGGGAGACGAGGGAAATGTACGCCTTACTGCACACTTGACACAGATTTTAGCATCACTACACAGATTTTGAACCTCACACCAACTTCGGGGAGGGGCTGGTGCTGATAGGAGCAGAGCGCACGGTGTTCCACACACACCATGGGGGTGAAGCTGTACTAACAGGGGCACTTGTGCCCCCCGAAATGCTTCACACCTTCTATAGCTATACCCGTAACCCACATTGAGCCTTGCACTCTCGGCATCACCCACATGCGGGTGAAGGAGGAGCTCCCTCCCCTCAGCCCCCGTCTTTTTGCGAGCCTTCCTTCAGCTCTGCAATCGGCAAGGTCTTCTCGCTCACATAACTCAATCAAAAGAGTTTAAAAGTTAATATCTAGCACAAATATTTCTGCTCGCTTTATACGCAGAAGAGATAAGTGGATTATTTATATGCCTCTCGGTGTGTATGTGTAATGCAGATACATATAAATCATAATTGCATCCATACTATTCTGGTTAGTTGTTTTTTTTTTTTGGAGGAAGTCCAATTTCTCTTAGCATGAACACGCACATAGCCCTAAACTTATTAGTGGCTCTAACTTTTCCTTGTCGATATAGTAGCAACAAATAAAAGAAACACGCTGGCTACCAAAATGACATTAGTTGACTTGAAATTACTTGAAACTTCAGTCTGTCATTCCCTCTCTCCTTCCTCAGGAGTAGCTGGTCTCTATTCAGCTCCAGCCACCTTAAGGGAAACCAAGCTCTGCTACTCTCAAATTGCTCTGCTTCCTTATGAAAAAAAAAAAAAAAAAAAAAAAAAAAAAGTAACTTTTCATTATTTTTCCTCACTGAGCATCTTGTAGTGGCCATAAATCAGCTCAGGAAGAGCGAATTACCAGGAGGGTAGAGTAGACCTGGAGTCGGAGATCACAGAATGGAAATTAATAGCATGAGGAACGGGACTGCCCTGCAGAGTTACACATGCACGCAAATGTACACGCATATATCCACACGTACACACGCAGACACACTCCCTCACTCTTGCCACCAAGAGGGATCAGTGATCCTCCAGCCAGTGACTTAATTTTGGGGAATGGGATTCTTAACCGTGCAGGTGTTCCTCCTAACCCACCCTGATTTTCACCTCTACAAGGTTTTCCCTCCTGATCCCGAAAGTTGGTGGGGTTTTGGTTGTTTTGGGGGTTTTGTTTTGGTTTGTTTTGTTTTTTGTTTGTTTCGTTTTTGTTTGTTTTTTTGGGATTTTTTTTTTTTTTTTTGTGAATGTCAGACAGGAACTCAGAGCAGGAGTGTGAAGGGAGCTGCGACCCTCGGCTTACCTTCCACCAGGGAGGTGAGTAAAGTGACATTTGCGGCCTTGCGCCTGCCGGCTGGTAAATTCAAACCGATTTTTTCTAGCCTTTCTCGCAAAGATCTCCCCCCGTTTTTCGATTTGGCTCTAGAATTGCAAAGAAATTAACATTGTGATTAACCCCGCAGTGTTCCTGGAAGAAACGTTTAGTCTGTGCAATCAGCGAAGCCTGGGAGGGTTTTCACTCGACGTTAAAGACTCTGGGGGTGTTGATTTCTGCTCGGGTTTGCTGAGATTTTCTTAATTTCACCCAGGGGTAGAAGTGGGGATGAACCCACTTTTCTCCCGATTTTATCCAGGGAAATCAAACAACGCCAAACAGCAATAATTAATGGAAAGTTTCTGATCTAGAGAGCAAGTGGGTGTGATACCAACTTGTATTGAGATGTAGAAAAGGGTTGGGCAGGAAGGTAGAGGGGGATTAAACCCTCTGTTATTCCAGGAAAGGGCCAGAATAAGACTAGGGAATTAAAAAAAACCAAATAAATCTGAAAAGTTCGAAGGGAGTATGCCTGCGCCTGTCGATAAATTGTAGAGGAGGGAAATATTTATTAAACTGTTTCCCGCCTGTGAGTGTGCTCTTGTGCGAGGAGGCGATGCTGAGAGGAAGAGCTCACCTGAGGCAGCGTGCGTTATAAAGAGGGAATGGATTGCCTGGGGGAAGATTGGAATATCTGTCGGAGGTTACTGATAAGGGCAATAAAAGGGTGAGTGGGAAACTCGGAGCTATTGTTCGAACGCCCATACATATGTAAACCCCCAGGGATGAAATCTTACCACCTGCGAAGTTAGGGAGAGTTTTGACACCTAAGAACAAAGTCTATCCCAACTCTCTCCTAATTCTTACTTAAAATTTGCTTAATAATTAAAAGTCGCACTTAGAGAAAGGAAATCAGGAACTACAGAGAAGCCAGACTGGCTTCCCACTATTTTATATCGAAGTAAATAAGGCTGGGTGGCAGAATTGCAAGAGAGCAGCTTTCTACGTCTCATCTGCTCTGAACCAAAATCTTGTTTAAAATTTAGATTCAAGATAGGAACTGAAGTCAGCAGCAGCCAATAATTATGGCTTGGGCCGCGTCCAGAAATCTGCTGAAGGTCAATAATAATGCTTCTTTACCTTGGTAATTGTATTTTCTACAGAGCATCTCTCAGATGTTCTCCCTGCTCCATTTGTAGCTGTACAGAAGGAGCAGGCAGGTTCGCATCTGTAAGTAAAAATCTCTCTGCTGCTCTCCCTGGCAGCTGAACAATGATTAGACATTCACATGCAACAGCAGCTATTTTAGGAGACCCTAATTCTCACGTGGATATTTGGGTGACTGACCGCATGTAGCAGAACTTTCCCCCTCGTCTCCAGACACGGAGCCAGAGCCCTTGACGTCATCACAGAATTTTTTTTTTGTGGAGACAAGTGGGGAACCCCAAACATCGACTTTATTTTAAAGAGCCTTAGAGCCAGTGTATCCCAATTGCTGCTATAGGAGTTTTCAAGATATTTCCTCCTCTAAGATTAGCAACATTTAAACATGATCTGAAGTTTATTCATTGTCAGTTTGCATGCATCTGTCCCTGTTTAAAAGTTATGATTTTTATTCCAGTCTGGTGTCTACCTCACACGCAGAAAATAAAATCTTGTACCCTCTCAGCCTGAGTGTGTGAACTGGTACCTCATATTGTAACCTCATGGCTTCTCCCCTGTTGTGACTGGAGACAGAGCCGGAGCTCACCTTTCTTACAGACAAGACGTGCTGACAATTCACAGTCCCTCAGGCACTGCCAAGAAGAAAAAGTCCTTTCTCCCCGGTAGCCTTTCCAGCTAGTGGCCTCAGAGATTAAATTCTTGCTGCTTCTACATAAAAGCACAGTCTCCCACTTGTTATGATGGAGTGTCAACCGAACCTCAGGGTTATTCCTTGCTCCCCACTTTCTTCAGTACCAGAAGCTGTCACTGCCAACTATTTTGAGGTCTTCATCAAAATCCACCAGGACGTTAGTGGGTGATTTGCACAAATATTAAGCAGCAAAGGCCTCGAGACCAGCTGTGAGCTGCAGTAACTTTCTCTGTGTGAAGCGCTGAGTTTCTGACTTTCAGAGCTACCTGTTGGTGGCTTTTCTTGGGTCAGGTACTTGCCTACCTTACAGTTTGCCTATCAGATCCCTGCCAATTTATTGTGTGACACTACGTGTCATAATCGACATAATTGCCTGACCGTTACGGCCATGTAGAGCAAACCTCGTGGGTTTATCTAGGAAATTCCTAGAAATACATCAGGTCCTGAAATACTTGCAGTTCAGCCTGAAATACGCCCATCAGGGCATTTTATTTTGTCCACTTTCTAAGAGAGAAGTGTGAGGAGGAGAAAAGATAGAAAGTGTGTACATGGACAAGGAGAAAATCTTTATGTCTCTGTTCCTTCATTTGTGGCTAAACAAGGCTAAATATTTCCCTACTCTCCATATATTCATCCCAATGTTTGAACACAGCATATTTTTGCCTTTTCACCAGCATTACACACACAGGCTCCGACAGTAGGATCAATGCATGTTTGAAATCATCTGCACTGTTGACCAAGGGTTTCTGGTGCACGCATGGAGGCCCAGACACATTCACACGTTTGCCCCAGCCTCTTACCTTCTAAGTACTCCTCCTAGGAGGGATGCGTTCAGACACTCTGGAGGGGAAAGGCGTCTCTGAACTTCTCCCACAGTTACTTTATACTTTGAAGTTGAGCTAAGCAAAGACAAGCGGCCAGGTACAGAGCAAAACACCTCTCCGGTATTGACTGAAATTCCACCCAGGAAGCCATCTTTATTCATCATCAAAGAAGTAACAGATTTTGGAGGAACCGGAACTGGAGAAAGAGAAGGGGAGGAGGGGAGAGAGAAACCATCACGCCACGAAGGAGCACAGGGTAACCACAGTCTGTCTGACATGCACAGAACAGCAAAATGAAAGGGAGTTTTGAATTTCTGGCTAACTCCAGCAACCTAAAGGGTGCTGCTCCCCCAACCTCTAGGAAAGTGCTCCATGAATGATGGATGGAGAGAAGGGTGGTACAGTACAGCCTCTATGCAGGGTTTGATCATTGGGAAATAAAATACATATTGGCAAGCACCTGGCAACTTTCGGGTTTGAGCCTGTGTCTCACCCAGAGCCCCCCGATGCCTTTTGTACAACGGACAGCGCCTTTCTGGAGGGGAAAAAAAGAGGAAAATTTACTTTTTTTTTGCTAATATTTCTAATAGTGCTAAGCTGAGCCAGGAATAAATTCACTACACAAAGGGAGTTGCTGTCTTAAATAAGTATCAAGGCTGGAGGATACAGCAATGAGAAGACAGCTCTGTTATTGCTTTGTGTTTTTATTAAGTCTGGTTTATGAAATAAAATGAGTCTTTTCCTTCAGAAAAATGAACACCAGGAAAAAATTATCTAGCCTAACCATGGTGCTCTCCACTCTGATCATATTGTGCTGTCCGTGAATTAGAAGGAACTCTCCTACCCCTAAATAAAACTGATTTAGTTACTGCAACACGTATTTAAAGGTAGTTATAGGGAAAAGTAAAAGGAGAATGATAAAGTGAAACTAAACAAAATAAAACCATGTCGTTCTTCCAAGATAAAAATAAGTATTTCTTTTCTCTGAGAAATCAGTGGGGTTATTTTAAGAGTAACCAAGGGATTATAACGAACAAATTCCTATAATAGCAACCAGACACACTCAGAAATAAACAAAAAAAAAAAATTGGTTGAAATAAAACTGAGAGCAATTCCCCTGTGACAAGAATTTTGTTTACAAATGAACTTAAATAACTCCCTCATAATTGTGTGTAACTGTTATGATTTACAGCAGGTGCTCTAATCAATCACCCAATCACTTTAATTTATAGGGAGCCTCACTGCATTTTCCCAGTTGTTTCATTTCTGCAAGTAATTGATAACAAACCATACTTAAGGTATGTTTTATGCAGGAGTTAATAAGAGCTGACAGCTGCTACTGCAGCTTCCTCTCGGATCCGCGGCAACACGCGTTTCCTTATAGAAAATATACGCAGAAATTGGGGCTTGTGCTAGTGGGAGAGTCCTGGCAGTCCAGCGGGCATGTTTCAGAGGAGAAGACTAATTGATTACACACCCTCTTCAAGCAGATACTGCTCCACAATCTCCCGTT
The DNA here is from genome assembly GCF_024509145.1 of Vidua macroura. NCBI lineage: Eukaryota > Metazoa > Chordata > Aves > Passeriformes > Viduidae > Vidua > Vidua macroura. The sequence continues at coordinate 463,959 of NW_026530545.1, forward strand.
TCCACTCAATCAATTGCAAAGCCAATTCGGCAAATAATAAGGTTCTATTATGCACATATGCCAGCTATTGAGGTAGTTATAATACATGTCAGTTAAGTCATAAAAGCCCTGTTTATTTGCAACATATCTGGAGAATCAAACCATTAGGGTTGAGCGGATATTTAAGTCGTCTGGAGCTGCTAAACAATAAGATCGGGTATCCTAATATATTACCAAGTGCTAACTACTGGGCAATTGCCAATTTTATAACCTCAGTGCATGGAATAGACACAACCGTGTTTCACTGTTTTTATTGCAGATCATTTCCTACTGCCAGACCAGACCCCCACAATAAAAGCTCTATAACAGCTAAAAACCAAAAGGCATGTCGATTTTAGATATACATATTGCTTCGTATGCCTTGTATATAGTCTCCAGTATAAACAAATTATTTTGAGTGGCTTGACTTCAGGGAATTGGAAAGTGAAATGGATTCCTATTTCTCTATTATTTTTAGTTAGGCACTTTATACAGCTCATAAAGGCGGTTTCAAATAGTTTGAGAATGGCTCAGAAATAGTTATAAAATAGTTAGAGGCCCGCTCCTGCTTTCGTTGCTATTATTAGGATTTTTTTGCCATTGATTCTATAGGAAAAGACTCGTTTGTATATCAGAGGCAGTACCAACAGTCCAAAAAATTGTATTTGTATTTTCCCCTCATTGTATATAAACATATCTCTTATTTAATGCACAATGATCGGTCTGAGTGAAGCATCAGGTAGAAAAAAATAGAAATTAAAAAAAAAAAAAAAAAGTTGGAATAAAGTAGTGCCACCAGACAGATTTTCATGACTGTCATTTTTTTTCTTGGGACAAACACATGGGCTCTGTGGTTCGAGCACACCTTTACCGTGGCTATATTTAGTGACCAGTTTATCAGGTCACTGTCCAGTGAACTGAGAAATTAAACAAGAGGCAGCAATTCCACGAACATCTGATCTTAGTCCAAACTCACTAAAGAGAGAAGGACCCGTGCAATGCTTAAATGTACCTCACCCCGCTCGCTTTGGCCTTTCGGAACACTCATTACATTAGTTAACCTTTGAATTATGGATTTTCACGTGCTCGGTGGGTTTTTTTCCCCATTGCAAATTGCTTTTGGGAAGCAGGCTGGCTCCCTTCCCTGCTATGCTGAGAGCTCCTCAGCTTCTTTTCCTAGCAATGTTTCCCTGAAAAGGATGGTATGAACAAACCCATCAGCTGGAGCCTGATAGCTCTGAACCCATTTGAGAGGCTTGCCAGGCGGTGTAAGCATATCTATTGCAATTTCATAGCTTCAGAGAGATCTATTCTATCTAGGCTCTATATCTTCTGTAAATTACCTAATGCTGCCTCAAAAAAGTGTTTGCCATGGAATGAATTATCTCTATCTATATCATATCTATATGTTTATCATGGCTGGAGCTTTTCAGACACAGCCCAGACATCAGCAGAGATAACAGAACGTGGAGCTTTTGTGGGTGAGGAGATCTCCACGTCCGTGCGTGCAGCTGCATGTGTCAAATCCCTGCGCGTATGTAAATAAACCCGAATGCAGAGTGTATTTTTAGCCAATGTCAACTTCTCCAGTTGGTCAGGGACTGCCACAACTGCTGAAATGACACAGAATAACACACACGTATCCACGCAGTCCCCACCACTCCTGCTTTCACTTTATCCCATTTAGTTCTTGTCATCCCCAGCAGAAACTGTTCGATTTTCTTTCACTCCCAAACTCTACTTGCTGCGTGTGTGTGAGCACTCACAAATACATAATTCCCCCTTTCAAAATATCTGCTTTTTCCTTTCTTCTATTTTTCCTTATTTACTTCCTTTGTCTCTTTTTCTCCCCTCTCCTTTTCTATCCCTTTATCTCTATTTCTCCCCTCTTTCTTTTTTCTTTCTCTCCCCCTGTGGTTACTTCCAGCCTCTTTGTCATTTCTCCCCCTTCCATTTCTCTTCAGCTTATCAATAAACCGAGAGAGCGACAGTAGCCGCTTGATTTGTTAGTAATTATAAGCATACTGTTCCTGCAAACGGGATCTCTAGATGAGTGAGATCGCTTTAGAACGACAGCAGGAAATGGTGGGGAAATGGAGCATGGCGAAACTCAGCGTGAAGCTTTCAGTTCTTTACATGTTTACAATTTTCTGTGCATACATTAAGTCTTAGGCTTTTTCTTTCCTTTTTTTTTTTTGTTTTTTTTTTTTTTTTTTTTTTTTTTTTTTTTTTTGTTTTGTGGTGGTGGATTTCTGTTGGGCTGCTCGCCACAAACGTGTGAAAACCAGCACAAATGTGAACACACAAGTAGAGGTGGGGTGAAAAAAGCTGTTTGACGACAGTAAAACTAAAGAAATAACAGACTTATGTCCTGCAAACAGCTGTTCAATAAGGGTTTAAACTATGGCTATCATTGTAATAACCCAGCTAAATAATATCGTAATCGAACAGTCAGTTAAATTATCAATCAGAAGAAATATTTCTTGTATTACTTACTAAAAAACGTCGTTGACAACTTAATTACTAATAAACTATCAAACTACTTTCAATTTTTTTTACTCTGGCTGGTGTTTAGATGAGTAAGAAGTTCTTTGTCCATGCTAACAGCAGGACTTTGCTGTAAGTGGTGATTCGGTCTGACTCAGTAGCCAAGCCTAAAACGTCCGGGAGCAGCGTCTTAGACGCTGAAACTAAAGAGTCCCGGGTCTTATCTTAATTTTAAGGAACAAACACAAAAAGTGCGCGTTCATCTCGTATTTCCTTCTGTCCCCTCTCGTCCCTTCCTCTCCTCCCACCCCTCTCCCGCGCCGCAGTCCCCGTCCCTGAAAGCTGGGACTGAATTTCAAGGTGGAATGTATTCCCCCGAAACTGTTTTGCATTTAATTAAAGGGGATCCTCAGGTTCAGTGGCTAACCCGGGAATAAGCACGAAAATGAGTGGCATTGAAGCACCATCTCTTGAGCCCCAGATCTATCACCTGAGAAGCTGAGGCCAGAGCGGTTCTCAGTTAATCATTGATCAGCTGTTCCGAGGGGTGGGGAGGAAGCTTTGGATTATTAACAGCTAAAAATAAAAGGTTAAGACACCTTCTCTCATGTGTTTCCTTAAAATAGGAGGAACAACGGAGCGTGTTTGCAAGACCATGAATTAAGGTCTTCAAGTTAAAATGGCCTTTCATGATAAATCAGACGTGAGTGTGCACACGATCGTCAGAAACAGCTGAAAGTAAATAAATATATCAGAATAATTTTAAGGTCACTGACTGTGCCCCAGAGTCACAAAAAATTAACTTGGGACTCAGGCCATGCAAGGTTTTGCAGGAAGACAACTTCTTTCACCATAGAAAGTGCCAAGGAAATTTCAGATGAGCATTTGACAAGGGGACCCGATCTTTTACTCCTGACACATGGCAAACCTTCTCTTCATTTCAGCAAAAATCGAGAGAAAGGCCTCAAAACGTGCAGCCGGTAAGCTCTGAAAGCTGAGTTAAATCTGATATTAATGTTCCTGGTGATTATTATCATCTTGATGATTTATCTGGCTCCCTCCCTCCCACTTCCACCACCCAAATCTAAATGGAAGTGGGAGTTAAAGATGATTTTTTAATGTCTCGTTGGATTTTTAGACTGTTAATGTACCGCATCCTTCTCATTATTAGTTTATTGATTGTTCATTGACCAGCCCCCTTCAAATCGTATTAACCACCCTCTGCCAGTTTAGATTAGGGGAGTTTAAAAAGCACCTTTCATTATTTCAGCGCCACCACCACCACGGTGGAGTTCAGGCTTGGTAGCTTAATGCTTGCTCTAATGGGGCAGCTAAGAGACAAGGGGCCACGGTCCCTGCCTATTGCATTAATAGCTCAAAGGGGGCTAATACAGAAAATTAGCCTTAAACGAGCTCTGGAGATCTCCAAATGAAAGAGCCATTTATCACGCTGGCTACCTTCACTCCACTCGTTTGCTCTCTCTACTGGGAACAACTCATTTCCTCTTAACTAAATTACTTCAGAAATGTCAAGTAAGCTCGGATAGCAAACATAACAAGAGCCTGGGTATATGTAAGCTGTTGTGTGGGATCGATACGTGAGATAAATCAATAGCCGTGTATGAATCCCTATATAATTTCCTTAATATTTTGGCAAAGCTTTTGCATAGAGAGATAATTCTCTCTGCAGGCCTCAGAGGCCATAAAGGAACAGACACAGCCTGGGTGATATAATTAAGTTTAGGCTTCAAATTCCCATCATACTTTTCCCACTACTTTGCAATGAAAGAATTTTAGGCACTGAACTAGGACTGGGTGAAGCAGACCCCCTGCAACCCTCGTCTACTGAATATGAGCCACAGGAGTGTTCCACTGCACAAAAATCTGTCAATACCTGTATGTCTGTCTACCTGTGCCATCTGCCTGCAAGAAAGACTCACAGAGTTTAAATAACTTGTTCTTGTTTTAAAGTACACCCTCACAGCTACAAACTGCAGGGAACAATGCAAAATTGATACTGAACGCTATGTTGCTCCTTCCTTCATCCTGATTAAATATTGACTGCCACAAATGTGACCTGCTATTTATTACCCATTTCTCTTCCTCTGTACCCAGGAAACTCTCCGTGAAAAAAAAAAAAAAAAAAAAAAAAAAAAAAAAAAAAAAAAAAAAAAAAAAAAAGGAATGAAAAAATAATACAATATTCCTTTATGCTGGAAAGTTTATTGGATCTCAGCCTTGCTTCTAAGGAAGAAAATATTGCTACAGTGACTTTGAAACAGTTGCAAATGCATCTCAGGCTCTTTCTTAGTAACCTTATTTCCAAAGAGCATGTGTCTCCTGTTCATCATGCGTTAACTCAGAGTATCTCTTCTGGCTGCAAATAGGCACCAGTAATCCCACCTAGATGGGACTGGGTCTCTTTAGGCAGCAGCTGCTCCATCTGGGGCCGTTGCAATGCCCACACACACGAAACACACCTAAATATATGCCTAATGCATATAAAAACCTCTACCTAATACGTAATAATTGCAGGCATTCACATTCTAGTGCTACTCGCTGTCTAATTGCACCACCCAGCACGCACACGGAATGTCTCCGCTGTCCTCGTCAGCTGAAGGAGGGAGAGACACAGGCGTGCTGTGTGTTAAAGGGAAAAAAAAAAAAAGTGTTTTGGATTGTGTATTCTGCGAAAGACCATCATGGAACAACCTTAGAAAGGAGTCTCTCGACCACAAATCAAGTGCCAATTAATCAAATGCACCCAAGAGGGAGTGTATGAGGTGTCAAGTGGGGGTGGAGAAGAGGGAGGAAAGTGAGGAAAAAAAAGTTAAAAATACAACCAGAAACCATCAGGTTACAGACCTTGAGTATAAACCCCACCAAACATTCAAACTGAACCAAAACAGCGGAAACACACAAGCTTTTCCCCCCCCCCCCCCCTTTTTAAAGTTAAGTAACTTTCTATTTCTTAAAAGAAAACCCCAAACCCTTCCACCTTTCAACCAATAGTCATAAATGGTGCTGTCAAATGGTCTTCAAGTTTTCATTAGTCCTCGCTCAAATAACCAGACCTTGATCTTGTGTGTGAAAGAAAGACCGTACATGGATATTTAAATAAAAAAAAAAAAAAAAAAAAAAAAAAAGAAAATAAAAGAAAAAAAAAACCCCAAACAACCAACAACAAAACAAACAATAAATACACGGAAAGACCTCATGCTGCCTTCAACACATTTTAGATAAAACCCTCCCTGTTATTTTGCTTTACATCCTGGAAAATTGTCACTGTTAAACTATTTGTGTGCATTTGACAAATAACAAGGTCCTGGAGATAACTGCCGTTGATAGTAAACATAAGGGACAGCGTTTTTAAACCTCATCTCTCGTACTTAAAATTGAATCTAGAAATAGAAACTCCTTAGATAATTAAGGATAGCTTTCCCTCCATTTGCAGTGTGTGATCTGTTTAATGTCTACCAGCATAACACAACACTAATCACCAAGCATCTTCGAGTGACTGTCAGAGAAATGCAAAAAAATTAAGCAGCTGCAATACGCCCAAAATGAGTTATTGTAATTACATTTAATTAGTTTAATTAGTTAATTATTTTGCTTACAGCTGTACAAGAGACTGCAAACATTTGTTAATATCACATTCGCTTTAACAGTATGGGGTGATTCTGCAGTTGCACTAAATCATGGGCGCATATGTAGAAAGATGTAAAAAATGGGCACGGGGAAGGGGGGAATCTTGGAGGGAGCGGGAAGGGGGCTGAGTCTGCCTTTCCATGGGCATCTCTTTCTCTCCTCTCCGCGTCTGATTCGCCTGGGAAATGCATTTAAGCCCCAAAGGGAATCAACCCCTTCCCCATTAAAAGCCAAGGGGTCCCCACCGAAGACTATCGGGGGGAGAAGGGGAGGGAAGGGGGGCGGTAGAAACTGCATTGGAGCACGGGGTGCCCCATTAGAGAGCATTCGTGTAATTAAACCCTTTGAAGGGCGGGGGAGGCGGGGATATAAACTTTTCCTTTCTCATGTCTTATCCCTTCACTCTATCTGCTGATCCAATCAGCTATTCATCTTGCTGCCATGGGTGCCTGCTTCCCGGAGAAATTCATTGCCCCAAAGTCAAAATATATCATGAAGATATCGCTACACAGTAAAAGTTTGTCTAGCTTGTTGGAATAATCCATACCTTTTTTAATGACAGACTGGTCCAATAAGTTCATACCGCTGTTATTGGCATCTTCAACTGACTGTGGATATAAAAACATCACTATTCAAATTGACTGGATATTAAAGAATCACGTACATAAATCATGTCATTCCAAACTGGAGTCCCAGTTATTTCCATTTATATTAATTCACTAGGGGAGGAGGTATTTTTAAATTGTTGTTGTTATTATTATTATTATTATTATTATTATTTCCCCCAATCGACAAGAAAATTAAATTCTTACAAATTATATAGTCTTCTAATAAAACAAAAGGAGATGTGAAGCATATGTGGTGCAATACTGGTTTTGTTATCTTATAAAACATAGATATCACATAGACTTCTTTGCATTCCATAAAGCTTTATATTTCTTCCTTTGAAAATGTGGCAATTTGGCAACATCTGCAAGATCTATTGCATCACATAAATGAACACGATTAAGGACAACTTAAATGCTCCCTCCCCTTTCCTCCCCCTCCCCCTCCTCCTTTTTCTTTTTTTTTTTTTTTTTTTTTGTTTGTTTGTTTGTTTGTTTAACCCTGCTACATCTTACTAGTTCAAGGGCCATTTACTTTTTATATATCATAGTTTACATTATAGACTTTTAATTAAAGCCTGAGCCTTTAGGAGCGCAGTGCAATGCCCACATTGTACAGGGGACGAGCAGAAAGAGATTTACAGCTCCCGAGGTTGCTTCCATGTCCGGAATTAGTGGGGATGGGGAGGGAGGAGCAGGAATACACATTATTAAAAGTATGAACCATCACATTGATTGCCTAGGAAAAAAAAAGTCTCCGAATTTCAAAGCTTTGTTTCCCCCCTTTTTTCCCCTTTCTTTTCCAGCCTGCCGAGGAGCACACCTGTTATTATGGCATTAACTTCTTCAGCAGGGAAGAGAACAAAGACGGGCACAGAGGACACAACAAATGTTGGGTTTCGTTTCTCAAAATGAAACTGGGATATACAAGCACCCCCCCACAAACAAACCAAAATTACTGCTGAATCTGCGTTCGCCACAGTAAAGACATGTCCGAGAAAAAAGAGGCGTCATAAGAACAATTTATAGCAGAATTCTGACAGGTTCCGTTTTAGGGTAAATTCTGAGGTGAAGGGACACCTTTGGGTTTCTTGGCTTTATTATTTTATTTTTCCCATTACTTTTACTAAAGAGTTTGGATTTTTCAGTGTTATTGCATATCTGGGGAGTTGTCACGTTTTTCCTTGATAAGCAAAGCACCTTTACAGCAAAGCAATGATTTACTTCACCATGATTTTAACTTTATCTTTGCTATGCCGAGAAGCTGAGCTTATTCGGATCCGGCCCTTATCTCCGTCTCTGTGCTCAGCGGAGACATTCCAGATGGAATGTGGTTTAGGAGAAAATTGCATTTCCCCAAAATACGATGGAACAATATTTTCTATGAGAGCTTTCCTTTCATTTTCCTTGAATCCACCCTCAAACGAGCGCACACACGGAGTGGTGCCTTATGTGCTGTGTTTGGGCATGGCTGTGTCTCTCTCTCATAATCAATAGGCTACATACCTAAAGGGCACAAAATAAAATTACAAAGTCTTCCCTCCTTTCCCTGAGCAGCTCCCAAAGAGGGATGATGAGCAAATCCTGCAGCCTGCTGGAGTACAGCGTGGTGCACCTCGATGGCACAAAAACGGAGGTAAACATGAAACATCACCTTCCCTTTTTCCTTTTTTTCCTTTTTTCCTCATCTTTCCTCCTTATCTCCCCTTATCTCTGGAGTCGATAGTTGCCCGCACCCTTTATGGGTGTGCGTGCACTCAGCTCGCTCCATCAGCAACGTGGGTTAGTTGTTGTAGTTAATGAGAAGACTCCTGTCTGATTTTCTATCTAATTACGCCCTCCTGCTGGGTTTTTGTACAGGATATTCGCTCAGCATGCTGGCAGTTAATAGTCACAGAGAGGATCGTAAAGATTTAATTAGGACTGCATGCGGAAACGTGGAAAAACAACTCAGACTTTTAATTACTAGACTTCTTTAGTTAAAAGTGATACCAGGGGTTACTTTATATGAGACTTGGGTGTTTTGGTGCAACTTAACTTTCCGTGTCTCTAGCTAGTACGTAGTAGCAGCGTGAGTGAGGAGGAGGAGGTGGAGCGGAGGTGTGTGTGCAGGGAGGGGAAAGGTGATGAGTTTCCAGATATACTTAGAAAATCTGGAGAGGAAGATTCCCCTCCCTTCCCTCCTCCAATAATCTGATAGCATGAAGCTTCCTAAGTACTAGCTGTAACCACCTTATTCAACTTCTGTGGATACGTCTGAGTGAAACCTTTAAAAACTGAGCTCTACTTTTTCGCTCAAAGAGTCTACAGAATCTGAATTTCCCCCTCCATTTTTCCTTCATAGAATCCTTTATTACTGTAATCCTATTTTCACCCAGCCGGTGGGAAAATTATCTGGGACTGCAATGGTGGATTTTTTTCAGAGCCCCTATTAGATGATGCAAATTTTTGTTCAATGAGTAGGTCTTGGCTTCTCTGTTCCCTGTCTGAAGGTTATAAATCGAGGATTGAAAATTCCTCTCGAGAGGGGCAGCAATAGCAATACACTGTGTCCTGTTTACAATAACAGAGCGCTATCGTGTTACAATCACTTAATTCTAGCCCTGGACAATGGCTCACACATGGACTGGATTTGGTGTTTATAAAATAACCACTGTTTCTTTCTGTCACGCACTCTCTGTCTCCTTCTCCTCAGCCCAGCCCATTCTCATGGCACATATTTGATCAGACATGCATAAGCTACAGCAAAGAGAAACATCTTTATCCAACTGCACATCTACATATCCGTTCAACTTTTTTGACTACTGAAATAAGAAAAACACAGTATTTGAAACCCTTCCTGAAAATTACATGTAGTGATGGTGGATAATGAGCATACATCGCCTGAATAAAAATTCCTGTTGCTAGAAAAGGTTCCTCGAATCTAGAACAAATCCATGTTAAATATCAAGATGGAAAAGTGCCCAACTTCATCTGTCACTAGTGGAGGGACAAGAATAGAAAATGCTGAGTGGCAGCAGCGAGCTCTGGGCTGCTTTCCCTCCTGCCTGCTTTAACTTGCAGTTGGACACCTCTTCCTTCACGTGTTTCTCCTTGGGATACCCTCCTCTCCCTCTTCCCCTCCTCCACCAACCTGGGAACAAACTTTCAGAAATAAAGGGCCTGTTTAATTTCCTGCTGTCTCAGTACCCCAAACCAAGAACCCCAGCCCTGCAGGTCCGCAGCCTCGCCTGTCCCATCCTATCCCCATCCCATCGCACCCACCCAGGCCCCGCCAGTCCCGGCGAGCAAGTCGCGGGTGGCCGCGGGTGGCTCCGATGCTCCCAGAGCATCGAGGGGAGGCACTTTCCACCGGTGCAGTTCCCTTCCCGCAGAAGGGATGTTTTATGGGGAAACGGATGGAGAACTGCTTTATTTGAGCTCCTTCTTTTCTATTGTTTCTTCTCTCCCTTCTCTTCTTTATGTCTTTCTTTCCTTCCCTATCCTTCCCCCTCCTTTCCCTCTCTTCTCTACCTTCTCTTCTTTTCCTCTCTCCTTTCGTCATTTCTGCATTTTATCTTTTTCTTCTTTTTATCTCTTTCCTTTCCTTCCCTCTCCTCTATTTTATTCTCTTTCTCACAAAAGCACAACAGTTACCAGCTATTCTTTGGGGAAAGGCACAAACAGTACCTAACGCCTCTCGGCTGCAGAGAGGAAGGAGGAGAGCGATCTGCTTTCTGCATTCACAGAGGTAAAACTCGCCTTGACTTGCAAACCACTTTGTCTGAGCCAGAAATGCGAAACGAGACCTGCGCATCGCACCCGCGGCGGCCAGGGGCTGCCCCCAGGTCTCAAAGCCACCTCGGAAACCCGCAGAAAGCAGCGACCCGACGGTCACAGAGTTCGGAGGCAGGAGCATATCCAAAGAGCAAAACCTTTCGTTTTCTAAAACATTTCGCCCCAGCAAAGCTCGGGGATTTTCCCGTGCAGCCCTAAGACAAGCCTCAAGCCAGAGCAATGCATCCCCTCCGCTTTCCTGCCGCTGATTCCTCTCACGTTCAGCAACATCCTTTTGCACGGCTATTTTTTATCTTCTCAGCTCCTCTTTCCCCCTTTCTTTTTCCCTTTCTGTAACTTTGAAGTCGTTATTTCATTCAGTGGTCCATACCTTTATCTACCCCAAGACTAAATGCATATACAGATATGATATATATGATATATGATAAAAAAATTTTGGGGAAAAATATAAAAACGCATGGAGGGGAACCTCCAAAATTCCGATTAGGAGAGCCTGAGACAATACTTGGACCCTGGAAACTCCAGCCCCCGCCTCGGGGGTCCCCACAGGCTGGCCATGTCCTGCTCCAGCAAGGTGCAGACCGCCCCAGCAGCGAAGCTGTTAAGGGTCCTTCTGTTTTTAGGGAATAACACGTGATGATGAGTTTCGCGTGGGATGGAAGAAAGCTGGGAAATACCGTTCTTTGAGCCCGGCGAAACTCCTTTGTTATCCAAAAGAGGGAATGAAACTATTTAAAATCAACGCTACCTTACCAAGCAACTTAACAAATAAAGGGGCGAGGGGACGGACGAGGGACTTGTTCCTGATCACCAGTTATTGCTTTTGATTTGGGTTTTGTTTATAATTTCCCTCCCTTCCGGATGAAAAATGTAGTAATTCGACAGTTTCATCAAAATCTCTGAACGGCAGGAAATTGGTTGGGGGGAGGAGGGGGAGGGTGGAGGGGAGTGGAAGATGAGATTGCATGGGAAATAACTGGAATTTGAAAAGTCAAGCTTGAACTCTGCCAGCTTTTGAAACACGTGGAATATTTAGAGCAGCATGTCTGCCTTCCCCCTGCACTTTGCTGCTTTGCCATGTAGGGGAGGGTTTATAAAGCAGAGCCCGTGCGTGACAGCGAGGAAATAAATTCTCTTATTAAAAAAAAAAAAAAATAGAAAAATAGAGGGAGGAGGAGGGGGAGTACCACAGTTACAAACACGGTGTGGAAAAAGAATGACAACCCACAGCAATATTGCTGGAAATCCCTCAGTGACCATTCCTAGCCCAGGGACGGGGGCTGCAGCTGCACTGCCCAGGAGAAAGAAACGCGGTTCCTTACCTGGACCTCCTCCATCCCTGGGTGTCCGATGCCATGCAGAGAAAGGCTGTCCCCCATGCCGGAGTCAAGGCCATGGTGAGCTGAGTGCAGGAGGACATCTGGCCTCCGTACTGAGTGGTAGTCCCGCCTGGGGTCCAGTCCCGAGAGCTGGGGCAGGGCGGCCCGAGGCTGTGGCAGCAGTGACCCGGTTTCTGATCCCACCTCTTGCCTCTGCCTCTGTCCCCAGGGGTGCTGCTGGGGCTGATGCAAGGGGTTTAGGGAGTAGGGGTCATTGACATGGGAGTAAGGGTCCTGGCTTTGGTGGTAAGGAAGAGGCTGGTAGGGGGGTGGGAAATAAGGCGGCTGGAAATCCGAGGATGGGGTGTGAGAGAGCGGAGGAGCGCTGGAGTAGGGTCCCTGCGAGACGGATCCCAGCTGGGACAGCCTGGAACTGTGGCTGGGCACTCCATCATGCCGGTCCTACAAGCGGAATGACATACAAACAACAACAAAAGAGAGGACCTTTTTTAGAAAAAAAAAAAAAAAAAAAAAACAAAGCAAAAAACAAACAAACAAACAAAAAAAAACAAACCAAAAAAACCCACGAAAAATCAAACAGAGCACAAACCCACCCCAAAGCTAAATAAAATAAAATAGGATGTAAACAGCTGGAAAGTGGGATTCAGATGTGCCCCCTTCTCCCTCCACTTATTAGAAATATTCCAATGTTTTGCACCCACGTCGCGTCTATTCCCAGGAACTATCAAGGAGGGGGAAGGGGAGGGGGTGTGAGGGAGAATTGCTAAATGTCATAATTAAAAATGTAGGACTAGTGCTCCAAATACATGTACGATCTGCAATTTCAGACCAGTAGTATAATTCCCAATCCACAGCCCCCTCAAATCAAACCAAAGGGGAAAAAAGAAAGCATTAAAAAATTAAGAGCACCAAACCACCCGTCTATTCAGACAACCCACCCCTTTTCCTGCCTAAAGTTTCCGAACATCTGTTTATTCCCTCTGCTCAAGTCCTGTAACTCAAAATCACCAACCCATTTTCACGTGGAAAAGCCCAAAAAGAAAGTTGCACTTCTCGGAAGACTCCGAGGTGAGAAGTTGTGTGAAAAAGGACTTGGGAGAAAAAAAAAAAAAAAAAAAAAAAAAAAGGAAAAGAAAAAAAAAAAAAAAAAGAAAGCCAAAATAAAAATTACAGGGAATCTTTGCTTAAAAGGAGTCTACTTCTTAAAAGTAAATTTAAAAAAAATCAAATAAAATAAAAATGAAACATCGGTATTGAACAAATCCAGGCGCTATGATTTCTGCAGCAACTTCCAGTGTCTTTTGTTTCCTTTTCCAATATTATATTCCGGAGAATGGGGTGGGGGTTAATTGTAATGAAAAGTCTTTGGGGTGTGTGGGGGGGACAGGGGGTGGGGGGAGTGTGTAGAGGCTTCAGAGAAAAGGTGGGAGAGGAGTTTTGTCCAACTCCAACGCACTGAAGCTGTGAGGTTAAAGTAAACAAGAAAAATATCTAGTCCACAAAGTGTAGTTCAAACCCCCACAAGCAATGGCACACATGGCATTAAAAAAAAAAAAAAAAGAAAAACAACAACGAAAAAAAGTTCTTTTTCACCCTGCTCTCCCCCCCAGACTCCCCTAGCTGAAATCGGGAACACACAATGCAAAAAGGGAGAAGCAGCTGCAAGCCTCCTCCAATTATTGTGCTAAATTACCAAGCCAAAGGCGTTTAAAAAGACAGAGAGAGGGAGAGAGAGACACAACAGATCGAGAGAGAGAGAGAGAACATGCAATTCTAGTACAACATGGATCCAAACTCACCATGGCGGAATAGGTGTGGACTAACATCTGGAAATAAAAAAAGTCTTGTAATAGCTAAAAATAAAATAATGGTGATAATACTAGCAATTGGAGGGAAAAATATCAAGGAGATCTGCAAAGGGACGTGTTGGACACAGGAGAACAGCTTGAGATATTTCGAAGTCTATCCATCAAAAAAAAAAAACCTTAAGAAAAAAAAAAAAAAGAAAAAAAAAAAAGAAAAAAAAAAAAAAGAAAAAAAAAAAGACCAGTGCCCCCAAAACCGAGCCTGGAAACCTCTATCTACATATATGATTTACCCCTCCCTCTCGGGGTTTTTTTCCTCCTTTTTTTTTTTTTTTTTTGGTTTTTGTTGCTTTTGTTTTTTTTTTGGTTGGTTTTTTTTTTTTTTTGCCTTTGAGCTCCCAAATACAATCCTCTTCAACCCAAGGCTAGGCTCAGACTGCTCCGCTACCCCTTCCTCCCTTTCCTTCTCTACACCGCCTCATAATAATTGATATTCATGACTATTAATATTACACGACTACTTTAAAGGGAGAATGCAGGACCAAATGGAGCGTGAAGCTGGCAGCCAGCTCGAGAGCTCCCCTACTATTGTAAATGACGTTCATTCAGTGGAGAATTACTAGATGTAATCAGACGAGGGGGGCTGGCAGAGGCAGAGTTTGGGGAGAGGGAGAGGGGGGAAAAAGTTTAGCGAGGAAGAGGCAGAACTTCAATTAACTCGAGCGGAGGAAGATGCGGAAAGTAGACACTGCTGAGCTGGAGCAAGGAAGCACGATGAAGCAATGTTTGAGGCAAAGAAGAAGAAGAAGAAGAAGAAGAAGAAGAAGAAGAAGAAGAAGAAGAAGAAGAAGAAGAAGATTTCCTTTCCGTTTTAATATATATTTAATTATACATTCCTAATACGAGGAATTGATTGCCTTTGGTGCTTTTGTTCTTACAGTTTGTTGTTGGGGTTTTTAAGCAAAAAGAGGCTTTTTTTTTTTTTTTTTTGGTAATTTTTAAAGGAATGGAAGAAGAGACGTGCAGTCACTGTAACATATGTCTATTTACAATGAAGATTAAGCCTTTCTGGTGCGTGTTAAAGACCGTATTTATTCACAATAGCCAAATAAATACTTGAATCTGCATTGTTGGGCTCCACTTTTTTTTTTTTTTTTTTTTTTTTTTTGTCTGAATCATCTTTCTACCGCCCGATATGAAAAAAAACCCAAAACGTATATATATCTCCCGATTTCCCCCCAGATGTAAAATGCATGGAGTGAATTTTAAAGGATAGTAAATTTATAGTTTTGAGGCAAAGCCAGGGGCGGTATAAAACCTTTTTGATGTTGCAGGAACCCGTTCAACTGGACTGTCTGCCATTTCTGTTAAAGTTCAACTTACGTTCCTTCCTAAATAGACTCACACTTCCCAGAGCTGCCCCCCCTGCACGCATACGCACACATGCACACACACTTTTGTTTTAAGAACAGATTCAGTTTAAGTGGCTGAGACGCCTCTACCATGGTGTTGTTAATTATAAAACGGAAAAAAAGAGAGAAAAATATTTTTTAACATAAATCTAGAGGGTTGCAGCTCTTAAAAAAAAGACAACTTTTTTTTTTTTTTTTTTTTTTTTTTTTTTGTTTTTTTGGTGAGGTTACACATTACAAAATGCCCTGGAGGGCATCCCCAAGTTAGGCTAGACCCAGCCCGCAGCCAAATCCCAATCAACCGCTCCCCCAACTCTTCTCTCCCACGGCAATCTACAAACGTGGGCGTCCGTAAATCCACAGCTCCTTAAAACCCCCCATCAAAAGCAGGGTGGAAAAAAAGCCCTCATCCCTCGGCAGCAGGGACGGGAGATGTTTTGTCGCCTGCTGCTGCGGGCAGAGACAATGGCCGGGCTGTACCGGGAGATGGGCAGGGAAAAGCAGCGAGGGTTTAGCGGGCTGGGGACACGCGGGGACACGCGGGGACACACACACACACACACACACACACACACACACAGTTCTCTGCTCCTTCTGCAATGCTGGCTTTTGCCGATGATAATTAGCCCGACGGCAGCTTTTGGGAGTGGAGACATTTCTCCCGTGCGGCCGGCGGGTCCCCTCCCCGCTTCCCTCCATCCCGTCCTTTCTCCGGCCGGGAGCAGCCGGAGCTGTACCTTCCCTCGGTCTCTTTCTGCGCTTTTCCCGGGAGTTTCCCCTCTGTAAGTGCCAAGGCGCTCCCGGAGGGGAGGGCTGCGGGAGGCGCGGCGGGGCTGGGGACGGGGCGGCCCTGACGGTGTTTCCCCGGGGGGCTCCGGCCGCTTCCCGATCCCCAGCCCTGCCCGGCTCCTGCCCGTCCGCTTCCCAGTACACGTCCGCTGCCTAATCCCCGCTGCCTGCCCAGTAGCTAGCCCCTCTCTCGGTATCCCTTCTGTCCTTGGTACCCAGCCCCTGCCCGGTCCTTGCCCGGTCCCCGGTGGCTGCCCGGTCCGCCCCTGGCTCCTGTCCGGTTTCCGTCCCTGCCCTGTCTCCGGTCCCGGTTCAGTGCTCAGTCCTTTCCCGGCATCTGTTCAGTCCCCGCTCCCTGCCCCATCCCCATCGCTGGTCCCTGTTCGATCCCCAGCCCCTTCCTAGACCCTGCCACGTCCCTGACCAGCCCCTGCTCTGTCCCCGGTCCCTGCTCAGCGCACAGTCCATCCCCGGCCCTTGTCCTGTCCCCGGTCCCTTCCTTGTCCCCGGCCCCTTCCAGGTCCCCGGTCCCTGCCCGGACGCCTCCTCTCGGAGCAGCTCCCGCGGATTGCGCCCTTCTGAAAATCTCCCCCCATGATCGCCGTGCAAACGCCTCCCACTCAATTGAAAAATAAAAACAATAGAAAAAAAATAAAATATTATTTTGTGGAGCGCCATCCTCACTCATCTTTTCAGTTTTTTTCTTTTCTTTTCTTTTTTTCCTCCCCTCGTTTCTGAGAAAATCCCACACGCCGGTTTAACTTACAGGGAATACATTCGCGGAGCCCGTTTGGGAAAGATCCGGCTCAGGAAACCGTGCAAAATTAAGAAAGGTTTCGCAGTGTTTGAGCTGTGATTTTTTTTCCTCCCCCCTTAGGTTGCTTTTTGACCTCGAAAATAAGGTCTGGAAAAAGCTCACAACTTTTCGTGTCCGCGGACTATGCGGAGCTGCCTCTGACTGTATCGGTTCGGGTGCGTGAACTCACACACGCACAAGAATGTATGTGCCGCTTAATTAATGCCAGTATATGTACACATGCACATCTTATCTGTTGGTGTAGAGGTATTAAAAAGTCGTAAAAAACGTATCCGATTGTGAAAACAAGAAAAAACAATAATAAAAAAAATCCATACTCGGGTTGATCTGAGCTTGGAATTGCAAAATAAAAAATAAAAGAAAGAAATGCATCCAGTCCCTGAATACCGGATTGTGCTTCTTTTCTGTTTTTTCTCTCTTTTTAAAATTTTCCTCAACATTTGTCCATATTTAATCGAATTATATATAATTGGAGGTCTAAACAATCAAACTCTTGCCTTTAAGTTGCCTCATTCCAATCCCCAGATCATCACTTTGATGTTTTAAATCGCATCAAACAGCTTTTCCATGAAAAAAAAATAAAAAGTTTAGGACTTGGCATGCTGAGTACAAATATGCAAATAAATAAGCATTTAAGCATTTACTCTCTGTTTCCCATCTCTATATTCGTGTGTGCTGGTATATATCTCTATTTCTGCCTGGATGTATATGTAGTGCTATATATGCATTATATAGCCATGCCTGTATCTATATGCTAGATGTATATTTAAATATACATATACTCTCTTACTCATATGCATATTATATACTCACCTCATAGATATCTTCATACTTGACATTTTCAACCAGTTTCCAGAGCATGATGGCAGGCTGTTCTCTAGGAGGTGAGTGCATTCATGTGAAGAGCAGATGTCTGGATTCTCAGTACTTCTCTGTCTGTAATGATCCATCTATAATTGGAAATGGGGGACAGACACCAAATCCGACGTTCCTCTTCCATCGCAACTTATATCTGTTGTCTGAAACAATAGGCTGCAGAAGCCTACCTCAATCGGATAGTAAAAGACATTATCTGTTACATAGTTACATACAGCTACAGACATATATGTGGCTAGATATTGACATATACACACATATAGAGACTTATATGAAGGCATATAAAATATATACATACACAGAACTGCACGATCACAGATTTACACATACAGGCACCCATACACACGTACATCTCTGAACAGGCAACTTTTCCCCATGTATAGACATATTAGTTGCCACATTTAGATATGTAAATTATATATATTCTTCCACATGTAGGCACATGAAGACTGCATGTTACATATGCACATGTGCACACAAACCTGGTTAGTTTATATAGGAGTGTATTTAAATGCATATATGTGAATCTAGTTATACATTTACACATATATATGTTGGTATAGAGGGATTAAATGCACACATTATGCAGTGCATATATCTACTATTTTAGTAGATGGTTGGATGGATAGATAGATAGATAGATAGATAGATGAAATTAAATTAATATTTTTTCAATCCCCCCTTGATAAAATGAAGGATAAGTTGCCTCTGCGCTAAGTGATTCATCATTTACAACAAGATATGATGCTTTTCCCCACATGCAAGATGCTTTTATTTACATGTCCAGAAATTATCCTCTCATATGCAGTTAAACACCAAAACTGCGTCTCATCAAAGCACATTCAAGCAAATCTAAAAGGAGCAAATTTAGATCAATGATTTCCACTGGAAAGCCTTAGACTTCAGGCTTGGACTGTATATTTTATAACTTAGAAATACTTTATATAGGGAAGATTAAAGGGAAAAAAATAGGAGTTCTGCAAGCCCTTCTGTGCACACATTTGAATAACGTTTACTACTTTCAGAAAACGATTAAAAATAGAGTAGGATTTGTGCATTTCCCGGGTAGCCCTCGGTTTGGAAGGGGAGAGGAGGAGTTAGACCAGTTTTAACCTTTATTTTTTTATTTTTTTTTCCCCCAGGCAAATCTTCCTTCGCATTGTCCGATTTTTTTAACACGTTGTGCGGCAAAGAGCCGACACAGGCAGCAGAGCCCATCTCTGCCTTTGAAAGGAAACAATCGAGCTTTGCAGTGGGCTGGTGCACCAGGAGGGGAAAAAAAATGAGGCACAGAGACAGAGAGACAGAGAGAAAGAAGGTGTTTCTAAATTCATGGTCCTGTCTCTGGAAATTTCAAGCTCTACCTATAAGGTTCCTACAAATCTTTGTTTTTCTGCACGGGATCCTATGGGAAAGTGCACAGTGTCCTTTGTACTTTCAAAGGTCCTACAGGTAAAGATGCTTTTATATATATATATATATATATATATATATATATAATCTCGGAAACGAGGAGAACTTCATCAGGAGACACATTTGCTGGTGTGTGGTTGGCTGGTGGGAAGGGTGGGCTTTACTTTTTCTGTTCGCTTTGGCCTCAAATTAAGGCAGAAAGTATAAATTCATCCATTTCTCCTCAACCTCTACACCACCCTGCCACCCCTCCCCATTTTGCAGTGTGCATCTTCTCCTAAAACCTCAACCCACAAAAGGCAAGAGGCAAATAGCGGCCAGATATTACAGCAGGAGCTGGACAACGGTCTTGCTAGAAGTTATTAAAGCAGATACAAGGTTTTGTTCTCAGCACAGCCAGTGCTGCACTGAGGAGGAGCAGAAAAAGGGCACATCTTTGAGTGGGTTGGACAGATCATCTCAACTGCTGCAATAGGGTAAAAAATGCTGAAAAGGGAGAAAGGATGTGAGCTATTTGCATGGGGATGTGTGGAGATACCCACACAGCCACCCTTACGCACCTATAAATCTGAATGACCCTCTTAGAAAAATACCAAGCTCATAAAGGGACAGTTTGCCATCACTTTTGTGGAAGTCTTTGAGTCATGAAGGCTGGCACAGGGCAGAGTAAATGAGCTTCATGACGGCCAACGCTTCACAATTCCGTGGCACCCTGAATTAAATACGTACTGCGAGCTGGGGGAGGGGAGAGGAGGGGAGTGAAAAAAAGACTCTAAAATAGACTTGATGTCCACTGTCTCCTTGCTAACATATTGGTATAGACAGTGAATTCTGACTTTTTAACCCCCACTTTTATTACATTTGTCTTACATTTGCAAAACATGACAAACGAACAAGTGCTCATTTGGAAAAGTAAGGTTCTTCGCATTTTATTTTTGCGCTTGTTTTGCACCCCCACCCCCGCAGCTGCCTCCAGTATAATTCAGCAATTCCACGCAGCAACACTTGCACCGATTTATCCCTCAAACCTGCAATGAACCCTGCGTCCAAAAGGCAACACACATACCCAAAACTGACCACTACAACCCATACTTTCAAAAGTAAAAAAAAAAAAAAAAAAAAAAAAAAAAAAAGCAGGATGAAACCAGTCGTTTCCCGGCAGTTTGTGTCGCGCTTTTCCAATCTTTTCTAAGGAAAACAGGAAAACACCTTTTTTTTTTTTTTTTTTTTTTTTTCCCCGCGGTGAGCTGGGCGCTGCAGCCTCAGCCTGGCAGCTGGGACGGCAAAGGAATATGTTATAATTTGCTGTTGTTGTTGTTGTTGTTAAGGATATGGTTCTATGTGGCCGTGCCCAGGGCGGAGGAAGCCCCCGCTCCGCCGATGCCCGCGGGGCTCGGAGCTCGGAGCGCGTTGAGCGGGGCAGCGGCGCCCTCTGATGGGGACTCGCTTCCCGCCGCGGCGCCGCGGAGCGGCTTGGCTCGGAACGGAGCTGAAAGATCGTCCCGTTCCAGCCCCCTGCCATGGGCAGGGACACCTTCTGCTATCCCAGGTTGCTCCAAGCCCCGTCCCACCTGGCCTTGGACACTTCCAGGGATGGGGCAGCCACAGCTTCTCTGGGCATCCTGTGCCAGGGCCTCGCCACCCCCACAGGGAAGAATTTCTTCCCAATATCCATTTTAATTCTCCTCTCTTTCAGTTTAAAGCCGTTCTCCCTTGTCCTGTCCCTCCAGGCCCTTATCCAAAGTCCCTCTCCAGCTCTTCTGGAGCTCCTTCAGGCACTGGAAGGCTTTAAGGTCTCCCTGGAGCCTTCTCTTCTCTCAGCCTGTCTGCTCCAATCCTCAGAGCATCTTCGTGTTCTACTCTGCACTTACTCCAAGAGGTCTAAGTCCATATTTGGGAATTACAAACACCCAAATATTTCCTCTGCTAAAAATGATGCTGGTACGAATCTTTCCCCCTTAAGGATAAAGTTGGAGTTCTTATTTACATTGATTTTTGATTAACAGGCCATTTGGTGTTTCAACGTCTACCTTAAAATCAGAGTAAATCTTCTATACTCCGTGTTCAATACCATGAGCATTACTCACTATAAAATAGTGGGAATACAGACTAGGTTGAATATCCTAATTATCCCAATGAAATATCTGTTAATAGCCCTGAGAGGGAGATAACCCATAATAACAGGATGTCTACTTTGTTGAGAACTCGAAAAAAATTAATTTTAATTCAATAATTTATGCTACCTTTATCTCCTATGCTTTTTCCAGAATTACTGTTTTTTTTTTTTTTTTTTTTTTTTTTTTTTTTTTTTTTTTTTTTTTTTTTTTTTTTTATTTTGCCTGCCCCTAATAAAGGCCCTGTTTCAGAAATGGGCTTTAAATCTAGCATGGATATCTATAAATAAAAGTCTATCTCCTTCAGTATCCAACTCCCAGAAAATCCATATTGTGGGCTGGAGTTTAAAAGAAATCCGTTTATGCCAGCGCCCTCTGCTGCTCGCTGAGCTCATAGAAAGGCAGATTCCCTAGTTCTGGCAAAATCCAAGAATTTTGAACATGTTTGGTACTTTTCCTCCAAACCAGCTATTTTTTTCTCCTCATATTTTTCTTCTGTATGTTCTGACGTGTATTTCAGAAGCCAGTACTTTTTATTAAAAAGCTTATTTTTAATGATAAAGCTTTTAATTTGCATTGCAGATATCTTGAAATGTACTGCCAGCCTACTAATGGATTTACAAAATCATTGCTTTGGTGACCACTTTAGACCTTTTCTTTGTGAATAATACCAAGACTCTTCTCTTAAAAATCCAGCTTTCCATAATGTTTGCTGTTAAATCTGTGTTTCCTACAACATCTCCAGACATAACCAGGGTTTTTCACAGAATCATACCATTGTAGGATGACGGAATAATTTGGATTGGAGAGAGACTTTAAAGGGCATCTAGTCCAACCCCCTGCCTTGAGCAGGGGCATCTTCAACTACGTCAGGTTGCTCACAACTCTGTCCAACCTGGCCTTGAACATTTCCAGAAATGAGGCATCCATCATCTCTCTGGGTAACCTGTGCTAGTGTTTTACCATCCTCATTGAAAAATTTCTTCATTATATCAGTCCAAATCTGTCTTTTTTCAGTTTAAAACCGTTGCTCTGTCATAACAGGCCCTGCTAAAAATGCTGTTCCCATTATTTTACATTTTCCTGAATCTACCAGTGCTTTCTTTAAGGAAGAGCATCACCAAGCCTAGCAGCAAGAAGATACCTTGAGCAGCTTTTTACAAGGCAGGAAAGCTCAGCCACATGTGTTGAACCCTTATGGACAGGTCCAAACTGTTTGCCACATCTAACACCCCCAGGTCCCTCAGAACAAGACAGGTTCTCTACATCCTTCACCAGCTTCATTTCCCTACTCTAGACCCATTCCAGCACCTTTTTTTAGTGAGGAGACCAAAACTGAAGACACTGATTTTGTCTAATTGTGATAAAAATTAGCTCAAATGTTACTCACTTTTCTCTGGTACCCATTTAGTGACCAATTTTGGATGTCAGGAACCCCAGCTGGTGAACCCTCACATTGATGGGTCAGGTCCAGTTTCTCCCAGACAAAATCTCACACAGGCTGTGGACTCTATGGAAAATGGAGCCCCTCCAAGAGTTTGTGGCATAACTATACTGAGGACAACTCTTGCATCCAAGATTAATTTTGTTTGCAATCTGTGTGTTTTATCCCTCTGTACTGCCTGGTTTTTTTTTTCCCCACAAGAAATCCAGGCACATGATGCCAACAAGGACCCTGACCTTGAGGCAACATGGGGTGGGATGCAGCTTTGGCATCCCCTCTTCAGAAGAACTGTTCTACAAACCCCAAACCCTCTGGAGCTGAAACAGCAATCAGATCTCCCAGGTTAAGAATGAAGAACATTTCAGGCTTTTTTTTCTCATTCCACTATTCTTTAATTTTTTTTTTTTGATCTGATGTGGGTACTCAGCTCAGGCTGAGTGAATTCAGAAGTGCTTGGCTCCCTAAGACAGGGAGCTCAAAGCCCTCCTTTGAGGTTGTACTGTCCCACCAGCTGAACTTGGATTGCCCATGCTGTTGCCTTGTGTTTCCTTGTCTTAGGAGCAAAACCTCTTTGAACAGGAATACTGCGTGCCAACTTCCCAGCATTCCATGACTGACAGGAAAAGCAGGAGTTAGCTGATAGGGCATTAAACTGAAGACATTATGGATGATTTATCTCTTGGAACACAAAGGGGAGGCTGGGAACTCTCAAGAGCTGCTCTCACTGCTGCATAGTTATCCTTTGTCTCCACATCCACCTTTTGAAAGTGAATTAATCCTTTCTAAACCTTCTTCTTCCTAGAAGCCAAACAAAACACACTGAAAAGTTGCTGAACTTGTTTCCATGAAAATTTGAAATCAGTCATATCAAGTTATCTTTCATTTTTCTCAGCTGGGATATGGACCATCACTGAAATTAGCTTGTGTATCTGAATAAAACATATTCTTTTTATTTCTCTATTTTTCCCATTCCCAAACAACCCCCCTATAACTATATAGAGTCACGAAATTAAAAATGGGCAAACTGCACCCATTAAAGGGAGGTCTTAGTTTTAGTAAATATTTAAAATGTCAGGAAGTTAGGAGATTCCATTTTTATTTGTTTAATTTAGTTCAGCTATGTTTATGTGGCTAAAAGTATTTGTATGTGATTTAGCAAAAAAAAAAAAAATTATATTAAAGTGGGGAAACACACTTTTCCCATTTTAGGATGTAAGCAATAAAGCAAATTATATATTTAAATTTCATGGCAGGAGAGAGTTAATCAGTTTTAAGGGGAGATAAGAAATGTTAAGACCTGGTCCATTATCTGTTTTGAGAATATAACTTTTTTTCCTCCAGTATCACTCCTAGCCCACTTGCTTTTTAATTTTTCTACTCTCTTAACTTGCTTTCTTTCAGTAGGCACTCAGAAAATATGACCACAGGCAATGCTTTAGGGAGAGAAAAAAATTCTGAGTACATGAAAGAGGACATAGCAAAGTCAGCAAACTGCATCTATAGGGGAAATGCATTTCAGGCTCCTAAAATTGCTCATAATGTATCTGGAATTACACCATTCCCTAGCTTCTCCCTTCAGTTTGTTCATACACTGCACTGTGGCTTTCAGGGACTTTAGCCCAAGTAATAGAGAGGGTTTAGGTCCCTTCCCTTCCCTTCCCTTCCCTTCCCTTCCCTTCCCTTCCCTTCCCTTCCCTTCCCTTCCCTTCCCTTCCCTTCCCTTCCCTTCCCTTCCCTTCCCTTCCCTTCCCTTCCCTTCCCTTCCCTTCCCTTCCCTTCCCTTCCCTTCCCTTCCCTTCCCTTCCCTTCCCTTCCCTTCCCTTCCCTTCCCTTCCCTTCCCTTCCCTTCCCTTCCCTTCCCTTCCCTTCCCTTCCCTTCCCTTCCCTTCCCTTCCCTTCCCTTCCCTTCCCTTCCCTTCCCTTCCCTTCCCTTCCCTTCCCTTCCCTTCCCTTCCCTTCCCTTCCCTTCCCTTCCCTTCCCTTCCCTTCCCTTCCCTTCCCATCTAACAAGGAACATTTCTGATCACTCAGTTTTCCTATTCCCCAGAAGTTCATAGGCTCCTGACATGGTTTTGGCTCATATCAGAAGTTTAAGCTGTTTCCAGGCACAGTTTGAGGGAAGGAAAGAGCAGACACTATTCCCAGGAGGCTGAATCAATATGATCACTTTGATTTAGAGTCCATTCAGTCACTTAAACTTTATTAATATGGGTATAAACTACTCTGTGCTAGTTAAGTCATGGCAAATAATTCAGATATAACCTAAAAAATTAGGCACAAACTTGTTTAATTTAGGTTAACTGCATCCTCACTGCTTTCCATGAAATATTCATTCTAGTTATAGAACATGATATTAATATTAAAATAAAAATGCAATTTAGAGTTGTATTCCTAAGGTAATTGTATATCATTGCTTTCATATTATAAATGCAAAAGCACAATAAAAGTCAATGTTTCCTGCCTAACAGGCATAAGAATGAGCAACTATAAATGAATAATTTTTAACAGTTCTGAAATTAAATATTTTGTTCTCAACTACCAAAATGAGAAATTTGAAAATTCAAATTTTAGCTTTTCTCCTACTCCTGGTTTTGAAATTAACATCTAAGAATTTGATTTGGCTACCAGAAGAGCACAATGCAAAAAAAAATT
Organism: Vidua macroura; assembly: GCF_024509145.1. NCBI lineage: Eukaryota > Metazoa > Chordata > Aves > Passeriformes > Viduidae > Vidua > Vidua macroura. The sequence goes on from NW_026530545.1 coordinate 489,156, forward strand.
AAAATTGCCACTTTGATAAATAGATTTGTTTATGGAATTTCAGAATACTTTTCTAAAGCTGTAATGACAATGCTCCTTAAAAAAATGGCTCTCAGAATTGCTGTCCCATTTTGACAACATTGGTCTTTGTTATTAAGATTCATCATGGGCAATTTCTTTACAGGGGCTTTACCCTGAGTTTTCTCGCATTCTGGAATCACAAGAGCAGTGTCAGAGTTCCCTGAATGACCAACCTTGTTTCAGTCTTTGGTTTTTTTTAATAAAACCCCTCTTGTAACTAGTGTTGATTATAAGTTAATGATGAATCTGTAAAACTTCAGGGAAAATATAAACCAGAAATACTCTTAAAAGCATGTGGGGTATAAACAAAGGGACCTTAATCAGTGTAGTGGAGAGGGGGACTGGAATTGAGGAGAATGCTTCCCTTCCCCAGCCCTACTTGGATTGCTCCTGTGTGCATGACCTTGTCCACAGTAATTTATTTACTGAAACTACATTTTGACTTACCTTTGTTGTTAATCATCATTTGTAGAATGATAGAATCCCAGAATAGTTTGGGTTGGGAGGGACCTTAAAACCCATTCATTCCAACCCCCTACCATGGGCAGGAACACCTTCCACCACTGCAGGTTGCTCCAGGCCCTGTCCAACCTGGCCTTGAACACAATTAATCAAAACCAACCTGATCACATCCCAGAGGCAGCAATATCAGGAAGATGCCTGGCTGACAAAAAATAAAAGGGATCAATGTTGCAGCACCAAGAACAACATCCAGCAAAATTCCCTATGATGTCAACATTCCTTATGCCATGTAGGATCTCTTGTGCAAATGAAGGGTGCTACTGTTTAGTCAGCTTCTCTCATTCCCTATGGGATTCCATTTGTTTATTGTCTGAAGATGGAATTAGTCTAAAGTAGAGCAGCAAATCTATTTTGTGCAAGTCATGAAAATAGCCACGAGATAGACCAGGAACCGTGGGATGATCACAGCTTTGTGGAAACAAAAGATGCAATTGCTCAGTTAATGTAACTCATGCAGAACACGGGCCAGAAAATCTGCATGGAGCAACTGTTGGATCAGCCACAGTGTTCCTGCAGAAGCACTAATAATAACACTGTCTTGGCTTTACTCTTTAAGGCCATGGATATAAAATCTTTGCCTAATTTAATAAATTATATCTTTCTTAATCACTACATCTGATAAAGATATAAATCCTTTTTCCATTCAGGGTTTTATTGAAACTGAATCCTTGAACAGTAAAATCTTTTGATAGGGTGTATCTGTTAACTCTTGCAGTTAGTTCCCTGTATCACCTTGCTGTTAAGATGAATAAATTAAGCTTGTTTTGTCTTTCATTATATGATAGATTCTTTTATACTTCACAAAATGGTTGACGTTGGAAGGGACCTCTGGAGGTCAGCTGGTTCACCCCCCGGCTCAAGCAGGGCCACCCAGCCCTGGTGCCCAGGACCACGTCTAGACGACTTCTAATAGCTCCAGGGAGGGAAGTCCACAACCTTCCTGAGCAACCTGTGCCAGTGCTGGGCCACCTTCACAATAAAAATGTGTTTCCCGCTGTTTAGAGTAACTTCCTGTGGATCAGTGAGTGCACTTGACCCCTGGTCCTTTCACTGGACACCACTGAGAGGAGCCTGGCTCTGCTCTCTTTGCATTGTCCCTTCAGGGATTTAGGTACATGGATAAAATCCCCCTTGAGCCTTCTCTTCTCAAGGCTAACCTGTCAGAGCTTTCTCAGCCTTTCCCCATGAGAGATGCTCCAGAATCTGAATCACCTCAGGTGTCCTTTGCTGGACTCTCTGCAGTCTGTGCATGTCCCTCTGGCACCGAGAAGCCTTGAACTGGACACAGCTGTGAGCTCACCAGTGATGAGTAGAGGGGAATGATCCCCTCCCAGCTGCTCCCAACACCTCCAGTGCAGCCCAGGACGCCCCTTTTCCACCTGGGTGTGAAGGACACATTGCTGGCTCACATCCAGGAGCCCAGGTATTTTCTGTAAAGATTCAGACAATGTTTTGGTGACACCAGGGATGCCACATCACTTTATTCAGCTCACCAACAGCTTTATGAAAGGGATTTGTCAGAAATGAGCTTCATAGTCCATGTGTGCTGTTGCTTCATACCTGTGGCAGATGCAGCATGACCTTTATGGATAAGTACATTATATCCTTTTGTTTAGTCAGACACAAGACACTTGGCCTTCTGCCCTCAAGTTCAAGCTCATGCTTGGTGCATCATCCCCTACAACCAAAAACTCCCTTTCAGAGCTGCTGCTTTCCAGAGCAGACTCCACCATTTCATAGGGAAAAAAAATACATCTTTTCTTCTAAGATGTAGAAATTCCTTTTTCATATTTTAATAAGTTGATTACTGACATCCAGCTTGTTGAATAATCCAGGTAATTATACATTTTTCCCCTTAACCAGTTTTTTCTGCAATCTGTCAGTCAAATTACAAACATTATCATGAATGGTATTATTTATTCTCATCAATGAGAATATAAACTATTGTCAGGGCAGGAACTGAAACCTGAAACTCTTTTAGGAATTTACATGTTTAATCATTATTCTCTCTTTTTCATCAATTTCTGGATCAAATAGATAGATTTATATCCATTTATGGCATTTAAAATTTGATGGATTGTTATAATTGTAATCAACATCTTTGTGGTTGCAAGTTAGATGTGCTCTAGAACTTGATCAAATTTGTCATCTCATTCAAAGGCAGAAAAACAAGTTTATTTGACAGCATTTATTTTCTGTAAACCAATATTGATTAGTGTTAATTACATTATCATCCTTTAACTTTTTTTATTAATTGAGTCCTTAGTCAGATAATTCATTAGTGGGAACAGAACTGATGCCAGACTCTTAAGTATCTAATTATGTGTATTTTCCTGTTCATATTTTGAAAATTTTAGCAACAAATTAGCTTCTATGTTTCATCAAGTTATAAAAAAAGAAACATTTATTTTCCAGACAGCTGATCATTTCTTTGAAAGCTCCCCAAGTTGTCATATTGTAAGATATTGTGCAACCACAGATGAAATTATCCCTTTGTTTTTATCCATAGCATTTGTTTCCTTCTTTCGAGGCACTAGTTAATAGTTGCTGTGAGAGGCTGCAGGGCCTGCTGCTCTGGTTGGATTATTAGACTGATCCCTGCTATTAAAAATCTCCCCTCTCCCTTTTTTCTCATTCTTGAAATTTCACAAACCTGGAAATAGTGGCTTTCCATGATTTTAGATGGAGCATAGAAAAAAACGCCATGTGTTAGATGGAAGAAAACCAAAAATCTCCTAAAAAAGCCCAAAACATTTCCACTCCTTGTGCCACATTGTCCCCTCAACATGGGTATGAAAACAGAACAATTGCTTATAATGATCTGACAGATTCTCTGCAGAGCAGAAACTGGAATGCAGGGAACAATATCCTTGTGTGGATAACACACACTTCTAAATATATACAGACAATACACACTGAAATCAGACCAGTAACTGTATGTGGGCTCGTGTGTATTCCTCCCTGAAGCAGGCTGAGTGCTGCTCAGCTGTGCAGTGGACACACACTGTGGTTGTAGGACAGGTTTTTGGTGGGACAGGAGATGTTTGGGAACAGCCACCTGGATTTCAGGGGCTAAAGAGAATCCAGCTGTGCTGTCATTGTTATTGTTGAGAATGAGAATTTTGGGGAGTCATGAAGGAATAATAAAACAGCAAACAGCTTGAGCATTGCTCTGCCATCTCTACTGATCTCTCATATTCTTCTAATGTTAGAAGAACTCCGGGAAAAGTTTTGGCTTGGGTTAACTAACAGTCTCCCAGGCATGAGGAAAAAGAGGTAGCACATATCAGAGATCTTTCCTCTTGTGAAGTCTGGATGCAACAACCTCATTTGAAGGGGAGAAGCCATACTGTATTGCTTTTGTGAGGAATACAAGAAGTGCCATAGAATAAGGGGAAAAATATTGCTAATAAACAGAGCTCTCTGGAATTAATCCTGGCCTTACTGAAGTCCGTGGGGATTTTGTTATTGACTCAAGTAAAGGCTGAACAGGGTCATTAAGATAGCCCCAAGGTACTTGAGTTCCAGAAATCAAGGATGTAGTGTGATATTGGAAAATAAAATGAATTATCATTCTTTAGGGCTATTCTGTAACTAGGTGAAAGGAGGAAACTAGGAGGTTCTCTTTGAACTGGTATTTAGAGGACATTGTTCTCCTTGGTAAATAATAGACACACTTTATCTAATAATCTTGAAATATTATTCAGTGGATCAGACTTTTGTTTTTCATCCCAAGAATTATTAGAGTGCCGCTAACATTAGAAGAAAGCTTTACCATTTTGGGATATAAACAGACTAATAATAATAGCAATAACTATTATTATTATTATTATTATTATTATTATTATTATTATTATATTTTACACAGATCATCTTCATTGACACACATTATTATAATTTGAATAATATAGCTGTTTATTTTGTCTACAAGGTGTGACTTTTACTTTGATCCTGGGGTCATTCAGCAGCTAGAGTCAATGCAGCCTTTCAGTTGGAGGCTGAGAATGCTCACGTCACTAAGGTTTCCTCTGATCCTGACAAGACTCCCTGAAATATGGGGCTGACAGATATAACACAGGAGCTGCAGGAGATGCACATCATAATTCTGTAACACTTGTTTCAACATTATGAAATGAAAAATGTACCTTACTCCAAAAGCTAATTTGTGATTGACTTCTTCTGGCTTTGACTTCATCTTTGGTTCCCTCCCTACATGGTCCTTGTTGATAGTTGCTGTGGCACATTTGTCTGATCTGAATTATGTGCAGATATTTTATGGAATATTTTTAATGACCTTCCTGAGGGCAGGTTGTCTTTACTTCACTTTGCACAAAGTTCAAGATGATCTGGGTGTCAGAAGTAGCTGATAGGAACATTTTATAGATAGTGAAACATAATCAACTACTCAAAAGAAGCAGCTAAGTGGCAAGAAGCTGCTTATGAAAGCTGAGGTTACAGACTCCTGAGAAATTCTACCCAGAAGTTACTAACAGCAGCTGAAACTGAAAAGTCAAAATCCATCTTCTGTCATAATTGAATGAGTAATGAATGAGATGCAGCTTAAGTTTTGGCAGGCAATTAACAAAAAAAAATGCACAGAGCTGAACTGTACTAATAAATAAAGACTGAAATATATTCACTGCCCCAAATATTGGTTTTGCTGATTGAAATAGCTGGAAGAGCACATAGATCATCCTGCTGCCTGTGTGTCTTGCAGAACACATCGCGTGTCAGGGAACTTACCACATCCTTGGTTATGTGGTGGAAACACCTTTACAGCAGTCGAAAGATCAGTTCCCTGTCTGGTTTCCAACTGAAGTTTAATTGTAGAGGTGTGGCCATGCTGTGACAGTTGGCCTCAGGACCAGAGATAATCTCTTTAGAAATGCTAATGAAAAAAAAAAAAAAAACAAACCAAAAAACACACAAAAAAACAAAACTGCAAAAAAACCAACCAACTAATAAACCAAATTATTCAAAACTTCATCTGTGATTGCTTGGTTTCCCACTGGTGTAGTCTTTCTATGACCCTGTTGATTTTCATGAGGAATATTCTTCCTATGCTCATTCTTGCTTGTCTATGCAGTGGCCATTTTTGAGGTGTTCTGATTCTTTTTTATTCCTCAAGACAACAACCTTGAGTCATCTCAGCAGGTTAGTTACAGTGCAGAATCTGGAGCAGAGGCTGTAACACCAGGAAAATGACTGTGACTGGAGACACTGGCCAGTCTGAATGAATTGAACCTGAAAAGCTGGAGGACAGGATGGACAACAGATAAGGCTGCTGAAACTCTTTCTTCAATAGCACCAGTTTCAGTCCTGAGCTGAACTAGTGGTGATCAGAAGTTCCTCTCATTTAGTTTTAACTGAAGGTAAGTTTAGTGTGGGGTTTTTCCCTTTCTACTTAGAAGTTAGGTGTTTAATCAAGCTAAGCTTCCTCTAGAGTCAATGGAGTTGCTCTAACCAACCTGTCTAAATTTATGCCTGACTTCTATGTCTGAAATTAGAGATCTGGGCAAAGCTGTGCTTTTGTTTAGGGGTTCAGTGAAAAGCAGACTCAATGGAGTTAAAAACTAATTGTATGGTAACAATGAAAAGTAGGCAAAGGCCAGTGTTACCTCTCAATTTATTTTACTACAAAAGTAAAAGAGTGGGTCCACAAAACTTCTTCTGCTACCACAGTGCGCTTGGCTTGTTAATCAGGAATGAAAGATTTTTTTTACTCAAAACAGTTGGTGTCACCACAAATATCTCTCCCCAATGCAGTTTTCAAATGTGGTTTTGTCACATTTCTGGTTTCTGCTTTAATTGATAGGAATAAAGGGGGAGAAGCATAAACTTTTAATGTGATTCAAAAATAATAATTTTTAAGCTGTTTTCCTCATACACCTGTCCATAGCTCATTGTACAAGATTTTTATCTGTTTGCTCATCTTTCCTTTTTATTTTCACATCATAGGCAATTTTTAAGGGAAAGTTTTCCCACTTGTTTCTCAGATCTAAAATTTGACAAATAAGGAGATAATATTTTGGCATACTTCCAGCAGTTTATTCACAGAGCATCCAATTCCACTAACATGCTCTCTACTGGCCATTTCTAATTTTCTGTGTAGTTTTATTACTGGCTTCACACTGCATGTTAATTGGCAAAGATTCAGTGTTTGATAACACCTTAATTTATCTGACCATAATGATGGCCTAGAGTGGTTCATTAATATTTGTGTTAAATGCATTAATTAATATTAAAAAAAAAAAACCCAAACACATGTGAAATATAGATAGCTCTGGGTGATAACAGTAATGGGATCATCTTCCTGCCATCACATGGCCAGTCTAAGACTTTGGATCTCAGAATTACAGAATGGTTATGGATGGAAAAGATCTTTATGGTCATCAAGTCCAATGTTCACCTTTAACCCATGTCCTCAAGTGACATTTCCACATGTTATTTTCCCCATGTCCCTGGGCAGCCTGTTCCAATGCTTTACAACACTTTCTAAATATCTAATCCAAATCTCCCCTGGTGCAAGTGGAAGCTATTTCCTCTCTTCCTGTCACTTGTTACTTGGGAGAAGACTGACAGCCACCTCACTATTACCTTATTTCAGGTAGTTGCAGAGACCAATAAGGTCTTCCCTCAGCTTCCTTTTCTCCAGATTAAGATGGAGATTAAGGTGGAGGCCTCTGAACTAAAATATTACTACTGTGCAGGTAGACAGACAAATGCAATCTACGTTCATTCTTGCTGAGAGATGATGCTCACCAGCATTTCAGATTTCCTTGAGAATTCAAAGTATACACAAGAGATGTTCAGATACAGGTCAGATAAGACCCTGATCCTTCTAGAGGAGCAGTGGGAGTCAGACAGGGTAGACAGGGCCAGCCTCCAAATCTTGATATTTTCAGTTGCTTCAGGAGATGCATTTATATATCACTAATTCAAATATCTTTCCATTAAAAAACTCCACAACATAAACTCTGCCCAGAGCAAAATGCCCTTTCCATTAAGGCTTGAATTTCCCATTAATTTCTTATTCATGTTCTTTTATGGGAAGGTGAACCTGAACAGGAGTTAAGAGGTTAGATTTTGTTAGATTAGGCTTTTGGTCCCTGGCTAGAAACTAAACTGTACTTTCCAGAAAAGTATAAATACTCAGCCTTTATAACAAGTGGGAGCTCTGCTGTTGAAATAAAGGATAATATTACCACACATACTTGAACAATTCTGCTAATCCCTGGAGTTCAGGACACTCAGTTTTTTACAGATTTGATCCACTTTTTGCCTGGTCACTTATTCTGAATGCAAATTTACCCGAGCTGTCTGTATGCAGTTTGTATATAAAACCTGACAGAGATTAATTTTTTTCCATTACTTTTTTTCCTTTTCATCTTGTATGGTGCACTATCTACAACTCAGAGGCTACTTTTGCACATTGACTTGCACTTTGGCACTGCACCCCTGCAAATCTCAGTGGAACTGTCTTCTTTTTGTTTTAATGGATTGAGTGGAAAAATTAACACACCAAAGTGAAGAGAGATAGGAAAAGCAGCCTCTCATGTGACTGTGTCTAAAATGCTGATGAATTTGTCACAGTTGCATTTCTTCTGATTTTGGAGAAGAGCACATACAGAATTGGGTAGAGGTATTCACTGTAGCACTTGGGGAATTGCATTTCCTAGAAGATTACAGGGGTACTATTATTCAGAGTTCATTTGTTAGGGAACAGAGGTGACAGCTGGATAAAAAAAGTTTAAATATGTGGGAACTTCCTCCCAATGCATTTCCTTTTCTATCTGAAACTCTTCTGAAGTTTTTCTCACTACAGCTTTGCCCTTGGTGAGTGGTCTAGAATTGCTCAGAAAGTCATTTCTGAAAGATGCACTGAAACAACACAAAATGAAGGATTGTCATCAGGTTCCCAAACAGCTGTGAATATGTCTAAAAATTGTTGTAAAAACCACATCATTTTGCTTTTTACAAAATTTTTAGTAAAAATTTTTAGATCCATTTGTTCTTGGAAAGCTTGGCTAAACCTCTGAGCTAGAGTTGCTTTAAGTCATACCTTAAAGAGGATATGGTTTACATCTAAAGACTTTTTTTATTACTGTTTTTTTCTTCCTGGAAAGAGTAAAACCTTGTGTCACAATATTGGAATCAAAATCTCGAGTGGGAGCAGTGGCAGTTAGCCCAGACCCTTGGCTGAAGTAGCACTTGGAAATAAACTGTTGTAAATTTTCTGGGAGAAGATTAAATAGTTAGTTTGAGACTGTGGGGATGAGGATTTGATTGCCAGCATTGTCACAGCCTTTCCCACAGTTATGGGAAAAGCACATCTGAGGGCCTCTAAATATTAAATATCAAGGGTTAGTAAATTTTCTAGGGTGCATCCACTGTGAGTTAATAGACATGAGGACTCTTGCTACTTTTCCTTATCTAACCTACCACTTATCTAATATAAATCATCCTAACCAGTTTGGATTACTGCTTTAGGACAATACAAATTGCCTTGCATTAGATCTTCCTCTTTACACAAAAACATTAAATCTGGGTAACAGATTCTAGACCAGATAACTATTTAACATGATCACATTTAGGTGGAATAAATCCAAACTTTAATCTCTGTATAAATTGATTTCCTTGCTGTAATTTCAGAATAATATTTTAATTGTTTCTCTGCTTTGTATGTCTTACCTGTTGGATGAAAATTCTAGGTCTTGTAATGTCACAGATCTGGTTCCTGGTTAAGTTTGATAATCTTTTTTCAGAGATGGAAATTATTTTGAAGCACCAGACAGATCAGGGTTAAATCAACATAGATTTTATTGCCGTGAAATGTTTGATCAAATGTGGTCATTATCTTCATAGACTCATGTAAAACAGGTAGCTTGTATAGGAAATAGAAATATAAAAGATTATGTTTTTCACCACTGAATTATAAATTAAATTAAATGGAAGGAAAAAACCAAACCAAAACTCCAAAGCAATAAATAGGACATTGTTTGTTGGTGACCAAGTGCGCACTCACATTTAAATACAATCACAACAGCTGCTGTACAGAACAGAATTAATTGTACAAAATAAAGAAAAGTAAAGAATAGCAATAAAAAAGATTAGACCTCTCCAAATGACCTTCATCTGGCAAAGGAAAATGACTTTATCTTCCTCCCTCATTCCCCACACAGCTGTATGTGAATTCTTGTTAAACCTGAAATGAGGGCAGAGGCAAAGGATACTTTTATAAACACAGTTCCTTTATAATTTATTGATTCTTCCTTGTGTTGCAGGCTTGCGTCTTCTACTTATGCTGTTTCTTCTTGTCCTTAGAAATAAAGAATCAGAGCAGCAGAATTGTTTCTCCAAAGGATAAATGAAAGTCATCAAATGACCTTGGAATTCACTAGCATCCTTTTTGGATACCTAAGACATCTAAGACCAAAATTGCTTGTTGGTATTAGGAAACAAACAAACAAACAAAAAATAGCAGTTAGAGATTGTAAAGTTAAAACTGGCTCTTAGGACAATAAACAGCCCTTCTTGAGCCTGGCTGCAAAATTGTGAGCTGCGCCTGTGCCACTGAGTCACGTCCAAAGGAAGAGATGAACTGGGGAAATATTTACACAGAGGTCCAGGATTTGGAAGGACTATACATTGTGCCTGCTTTGTAGCAGATTTTTCCGGTTTTAGGAAAAGTCAAAGAGAAACTTCAAAGAGCAGATTCCATGTTGATTTGGAGAGCTGAAGTCTTTTCCCAACAAATGTTGGCATTTATCTTTAAAAAGGAAGCAAATGAAAGGTCTAAATTCACCCCTTCTGCCAGTTCTCCAAGGCAACAGAATGACACCTAGGAGTTAGGGTTAAAGATGGCAGCATGAAGGACAAAGTTCTTGACAGTCTTCAGTTGTAGGTGGCAGAGTCATCACTGCTTGTCTGTGGTTCCCTCCCCTTAACAGGCCACATGAGCTCTGTTCCAGTTCTCATCATCCGATAAAACTCTCTCTTTACTACATTACCTGTTGCCATGTAATGGTGCTAAATGAGGGCTATGTGAACAGAGAACCAAATCTCAGGGCAAAGGTGAGAATGTTGCTCCTACTCTGCCAGACTCACCTGCTAAGCTTCGTCAGCACAAGAGCTGTTTGTACTCACAGTGAGTAACACCTTGGTCTAGAAAAATAAATTTGTAGTTAGTCAGTGTGTTTACTCCATGAGTAATTTGCTAATAAATCCAAGAGTCAAAAGCTGCTCTTTGTGAGTCAAAAGTGCCAGGACTTAGAATAAGGAATAAATTCAATGTTAAAATGTTTTGAGATTGGTAGTGGGAAAGGTGTAACTCATACAGAGCTGAGCAATGGGCTGAAGCACAACAGGATCCAACTACTCAAAAAGCACTTGGGTTATGAATCAATTTTTGGGGTCCAACAATCATAATGACTCATTGTCCTGGCCATGAAACTTTGGAGACTTTTCTCTACTCCTTTAATGGTTTTGACATTAAATAAACACTTCCATAATATCTTAAAGGAAGATTTTTTTTTTTTCCTTTTTCTGATCAGATAAATTTCCAAGTCAAAGTATACTTCAATCTGACACCAGGGAGCCCCCACTAACTTCAAATCATGAACTTCCTTCAGGTTTATCTAGGTCATGAATGTGTTTTGAGATGGCAATGTTTCCACAGAGATGAGGACTAAGAAAACAATAAAACCCCTGAACTTACCACATGGGAACATGGGCATGTTTCCATGGACAGCATGGGAATGTAAGTGGGAAGTTAGGCTGAGATTTTAACAGGAACATCAGTGAATTCATTGCTTAAAACCTCACTGAAAGTACCGATGTCAAAAACAAAAGGTATTTTGACACCAAACTGCTCAGATAGCTAGTTCAGCAGAAAAGGCAGTGATAATTATTGTTTGCTCAATAAAATTATTAAGTGCAATTAAAAAAAATAGAGAGCATGACAATATCAGCAAACTTGTAGCCACATTTTAAAACAAGCTTTGCTTTTAAAATGTGCTAATGCACTAAGAGAAAAAATAGATGTTTCTCATGGAAATAGAAACAACTTCTTAATGGTAAGAACATATAGCAGTTCAATCAGGTAGAATCAGATCTGTATAGACCATTAACAAAAATATCCAAGGGTCATTAAGCCAAAAACTGGAAGTTTTGGGTCTTGAAGTGTGCTCAGATTTATTAAAAGATCAAAGGGTAATCCAGGCCAAAAATAATCTGTTGCCTGTGGAGCAGACACTCATAATGATTATGTAACAATGAGAGACACAAGTCTTGAAATAAATTATTGTTGGGACCTTGGACCATATCTGGATTAGGCAAATATTTCATATAAGGCTGTATACATATTATTTGCAATGTTAAGCATTTTAATTTGATGGTAATAAAATGCTGCTTTCCCAACAGTTTCACAGATTTATTTGCCCAACCATTTATTCCTCCTTCTCCAAAAAGTTGATATTTTAGTAGAAAAAAACTGAAGAGGTTTTAAAAAACATTTTCCTTATATTTTTTCCTAAACAAAATCTAATTTAAATTTATCCACATCTTGAAATAGAGGTTTAAATTAAATTGTTTTACAGCACATATTTTACAGATGTGGCAAATCTGCATATTTGACACAATCAAACTTTTGATTTTTCCCTTTCCTCTCCCTCAGTTTGGGCAATAGAAAAAGCAGAATAAGTTTCCTTTTCACTTTTAATCATGGTTACCTACTTTCACACTCGAGCATTTAATGTTCTAGGACAGTTCACAACGTTTCTGCAGAGGATGTCTCTGAGGACTGTTCATTTGATTTTAGCATTTCACCAGAAGTACCAGTACAAATTCATTAAATTAATTTAATAAAGTTAAATTTTTTTGAGGCACTTATCTGATCTTGGTGTGTAAAGGAGATGGAGTCCCATGGAGATACACACGTTTCCCTCAGTGCAGGAGGGTGACTGGATAGCACTAAAGCAGGTATCTGAGTCATACACCTACCCTGAGCAAGGACAACTCTGGGCAAAAGCATAGGATTTTTTTCCCAGATTTCTTTAAATAAACAATCAGGAGCTCCTTACTTTCTAGAGTGTTTTCTCATGGTGATGGCAATGTCCTTAGTGACCTTGAGAGGAGCAGCATCATGCCATCATCACTCTATTGCCTTCCATAATTTGAAAGGTGAGGGTGATTTTGTTAATTCAGTTTGATTCCTTGCATCTGGCTTCAAACACTGCAGCTATTTGTTGCAGTCCCTAGGTTTAGTCTAAACTGATCATCCAAGGTGTAATCCATGCTAACAACTTCTAGAAAGTAAAAGTGTGTGAGAGCTTTTGCCACCCACAGTTATCTACTGCTGTCTCTGGGATCCTCCAGCTCCTCCTCCAGGTGAGTCCAGTTCTCCTAAAAGTTTCATGTCATAACTATCAAAACTCTGCCTTAGATACCTAAAACACCTCAAATGGCTCTAAACATTTACACATGGACAACTATAGATTTTCCTACCACAGAAAGAGTTGAATTGTCCCTTGGAAGAAAAGGTCTGGTTCTGCTGATCTGAAGTAGAGTTTAGATGGACAACACCAAGCCCCCCTAGTAATACCATTCCTTCCTAACTTTCTCAATAAGGTGATGTGAGAGAAACAAGAAAAAGAATGGAATGAAGGTCTTGTTGAAGAAGGAGTTAGAATGTGACTGGAAAAAGTCCCTAGACTCAAAGAGTCTTGAGTGCTAACTATACCTCCCATGTTTTCTGCGCGAGCATGTGTGGTAGGTAGTAAAATAATATTTCAAAAGTATGTTAGCAAGGTTATTACCACTCAGCTGCTGTGGACTAAGCCAATCTGTCTCATTTGTCATTTTGTTTTTATTTGATTTCCAGTGAGTGGATTCTGTTAGACCTCTGCACCTCAGCTGGATTTATAAAGACAATAAAGCTGCAGAAACAAGCTGTTGAAGAAAAGAAAGCATCATAAAATCAAGGCAGCACAAAAGGTGACTCCAATTGCCTGCATTGATTGTGTTGAACAGAGATCCAGGTATGGCAGAGTGCTGTGGGACCAGGGGCTGAGAAAATAGAGAACAGAAGCCCATGCTGTCATTTAAACTGAAGTTCACAGAGGGATCAGGGCTTTTACTGAGACTATAAAGGTCTGTTTTCCTTTTAGTCTGCCATGCTCTTTTCACAAGAGACACCATGGCTGCAGTTTGAATGGTCAGGACAGATTCCCAACAGGTTCTGGCCTCATTCCATTGCAGCTTTATTGTGCATTCCCATGTACAGGATGGTTCATTTGTCCCATGACCCAAGAATTTCTCTTTTGCCAGATTTCCATATTGTTTTCCCAATGGTGAGTAGATCAGGCGTTTCCAATGGAACAGAGGAAGCCTTTCTTTCAATCTATCCAGCATGAGAGCAAAGTCAGGATGCTGGAACTATGTGTCCCACAACTGATGCACCGACCCTAACTCTGCTGCCGGAGAAGAAAGTGCTTCAAATTTCATGTGCCACCTCAGCCAAGTCCAGAAGTGCTTATAAAAAACAGTGTTAGTGTATCATTCAGAACAATCAAATACTACGTGCACAAAAAAGCAGTTTAGAGCAACATAAATTTTAAAAAAGTGACAATTTCATCACACAATTACTGTACACTGCTGTTCTTAGGGTTGAATACTTTCCTCTCTCACGCTCTCTCTTTCTCTCTGTTTTAATCTTTCTTTTTTACTTTCTTTTTATTTTCTTTTTACTATTTTTTCCTTTCCCCCCCCCCTTTTTTTTTTTTCTGGATTTGGTCCACTGGAGATAAATTGCCCTCAATGATATATATATTTAAAAAAAATATCAGCAGCAAGACTCTCTCGAAATAGATTCTGTTTGATGTAGCTAGTCTGTCTTTTCTGTTTTGCCCTCTTTCACAGCAGCCTCTGAAGTTTTCCGCAGGGGGGCTTTCTCCGAGTTGGCGTGTCCTTGGCCGGATTCCGCCGCTCCTCCGTTTTTGTGCGATGTGTGCTTTTCCAAGTAGTTCAGCATTTCACTGAGAACAGTTTGGAAAGTGCTTAGGGCAGCACATATTGCAGGAGTTCCAAAACCATGAGTGATCAAACTACAAATAGGAAGGAGACAGAAAAAAAAAAAAAAAAAAGGGAAAGAAATACGCACACACACATAAATATCAATGCACTCACAAACACTGAGGAGTTTACAGTACACTCATTTTGCTATACTGAAATTCAAGATTTGTTCCCTATTTATTACCTGTGGGAGAAACAGAAAAGAAAGGAATAGAGCCAAAGAGCAGACTGCATACAGCTTCAAATGTTGTTTTTGGTGGAGCCTCAGCTTTGAAACACCACGGACAGACTCTCAGCAAGTGCAGACTGACACAGGGCTGTTGACTTCAGAGAAGCCAAGACAGAATCCGTGCCCTTGGCTCTGCAGCATTGTTAATTTTCCAGGGTCATAAAGTCTGGCTCCCCCTTCTTGGGTAAATAAAAGGAATTCTGTGTGGCTTATTCACAGTTCTGGATCATACTTAGTTGACTTGATGATCTTGGAGGTCTTTTCTACCCTTAATGATTCTGTGATTTTATAGATCTTAAACATGACCTGGTTATTCTAAATGAAGGTATGTACTAGGAAATTCAGCAAAGCCAAGGATACTATCTCCAACCCTCAGCACAATTGGCATGATTTGGTCATATCCATGCTGCTAAATTCATGGACCATCCAACAGGGTGAGATCTGAAGTTCCCGTTGGGAATAGACCCTTGCCAATACCCTTGGCAATACCCATGCTCAAGTGATGAACAGAAAATGTTTCACATAGGGCTGGTTTAGGCAGGCTGAATTAATGAGCATTCCTAACAAATTATTGGCAAAAATAACACAGTTCTAATGATGCTTCCTTGTAGTATTGAGTTTACTGGTATAGATTTGCCCTGTTGCACCTTTCATCTAAACATCTAAATAAGGGGGTTTTATAAACACTGAATTTTTATTGTCATTGTTCCTGGCTGCCACCTGTAGATCCAGAAGTACGCAAGTTTTCCACAAGTCCCATCTCTTGGATACCATCTCGGTGAAGATCATAGAATCCCAGAATGCTCTGGGTTGGAAGGGATCTTAAAGATCATCTCATTCCATCCCCCTGCCATGGGCTGGGATACCTTCAGCTAT
Source organism: Vidua macroura (assembly GCF_024509145.1). Lineage (NCBI taxonomy): Eukaryota > Metazoa > Chordata > Aves > Passeriformes > Viduidae > Vidua > Vidua macroura. The sequence continues at coordinate 504,913 of NW_026530545.1, forward strand.
CCCAGAGTGCTCCCAGCCCCATCCAACCTGGCCTTGGACACTTCCAGGGATCCAGGGGCAGCCACAGCTTCTCTGGGAAACCCGCCCCAGGGCCTCTCCACCCCCAAAGTGAGGAATATCCCAATATCCCAATATCCCATCTAATTCTGCTCTCTGTCAGTGGGAAGTCATTCCTCCTTTTCCTGTCACTCTATGCCCTTATCCAAAGTCCTTGTCCAGTTATCATGGAGCCTGTTAGGGTACTGGAAGGGGCTCTAAGGCCTCCCCAGAGCCTTTTCTTCTCCAGGCTGTACAATCCCAATCCTCTCAGCCTTTTCTTGTAGCAGAACTGCTCCAGCCCTCTAACCATCTTCATGGACTCCTCTGGACTTGCTCCAACAGCTCCATGTCTTTCCTGTGCCGGGGACCCCAGAGCTGGATGCAAGACTGCAGGATGTCCCAACTACCACAGGATATGGGACATGCCACTACAAATCAGGTTTTTGGCAATTGACTTTGATGCCATTTGCCTAAATACTATATGTGCAGTATAAGATGATCATGAAAGGGCCAAAAAAACTAAAGTTATTATGGGCAACCTTGTTTTCCTTGTTATAATGATTCATTTTGATAAGTGGTATGTGAAAACAAAACCCCCTGCCCTAATCCTCCAGATTTTTAGTTTTCATTTAGAAACATAAATTTAAGATTATTTCAAAGATTGAAATGTCATAGAAATTTTCAAAAGTGATTTCAGTTATTTTAATCCCACTCAGAGAAGAAAGAAGATGAAAGGAACAGAAGCTAATTTTTGGGTTTGTGGGCATTTTTGAGAAATCAGTACTTTATATTGGTTTGTGTGAAGGGAAAGAAAATCCACATCTCAGTGATTCTGACAAAGAAAAATAACTGTTTCTCATTCCCTGCTGGTTAAGATTTTGTCCCTACAGTGACTCTCTGGCTGTCTTGGGCACCACATCAGTAAATCCTCAGTTGATGCAGAGACCCATGTGAGGGTTAGAAATATGAATATTTCACTTCAGTGACCTGTTTCCTCTGCACTTTGGCTTCTCAGTCTTTCCAAGCTTTTTACAAAAAAAAGTGAAAATTTAGGGGCTAGGGGGAAAGAGATTTTACAGGACATGGACAATTGGTAGGATGTTGTAAGTATCAAAAAAACCCACATGGAAAAGGCTTCAAGATATTTTTTTTAGGTCACCTTTCTGTCTGCTAGACATTGGAAACTTATTTGATAGGAAAGCTGGTATCTTAGGGAAGACACAAAAAATTTGTGAATTCTAACCAAAATGAGTGCTCAATATGGAAATATGTCTTCATTTCAGATTGGGAGTGGCACAGTCTTTTATAAAAGGTCTCAAAAAGGCTATTTCCAAATAACTAGCATTTAGAACATTTATCCATAAGTCTCCAGGCACTTTTCAAAGCAGGAATTTATATTTATTCCAAGTTAGTAATGCGAAGAAAATTATAATTAAATATTTACAAGCAATATTTTGCAAACATCAATTAATAATACCACATAAAGTTTGGATGCTTGAAGTTTGAACTTTTATCAATATCTGGATTTTTATAATTTAGCATTGCAAAAAGGTAAACGTACTTCAGTTTAATTTTATTTTCTTTTTAGGTATGCTTGGCATACAAAAAAATATAAAAATCATAATCATTGTAAGTCATGTTTTAAATACTTGTAAAAAATAGATAAGCAGTAGCATATATGAGTATTTTAAGCCCTTTCAAGTCACTTTAGGAGTCAGGTGATTTAATGACTTTGTGTCGCATTTTATCATAATTTCCTGTCTTCAGAAGTCCAGAGAAATGAAAATGTGATGGAGTTTGCAGAATCAATAAGCAAGAAAAAGGAAATAAAAGGTATCATTGCTAGTTATGTTATTGCATGATTTTTACACTGCTTGTGTGATCTTCTGTGTCCTGATTTGGGGAACTGACTATACTGAGACATGTAAAACTCTTTATGATCTTGCAAGTAAAAGAAACTAGTGTATGTATTATAGAAGCTGGAAATACCTGCATTCATTCATTCATTCATTCATTCATTCATTCATTCATTCATTCATTCTTTCATTTGCAGTAGATGCAAATTATATAATCATAGAATCATTTCGTTTGGAAAATACCACCAAGATCATCAGGTCCAACCATTCTCCCAGCACTGCCAAGCCCACCACTAAGCCATGTCCCCAAAAGCCACATCCATGTGATTATTGAACACTTTCAGGGATGGTGAACCCACCATTTCCCTGGGCAGCCTGTTCCAATATCTGACCACCCTTTCAGCTAAGCTTTTCCTAATATCCAATCTAAACCTCTCCTGGCTCAACTCGAGGTTGTTTCCTCATGTCCTATCGCTTTTTACCTGGGAAGAAAGACCAACCCCCACCTGGTTACAATCTGCTTTCAGGGCATTGTAGAAAATGAGAAGGTCAAGTAAACAGTAAGTTTAATACAGGATTAAATGGAAAATAAACTTTCTGACCTATAATTTTTGAAACTTTCAATTTCGTAACAAAAGGAATGATACTGTGCTCGTTTGACAGCTCAATAGACCCTGAGAAGTAAAGTGGGAATACTGCCTTCAAAACTTAGAGGGATTGTCTCGGAAATGATCTCTAGGGGAACGAACAAACTTTATTGTTCTGAAATGCTGAACAAGATTGTAGAGAATACCAGAATAGGACAAAATCTGATATTAAGGTACATAAGCGTAGGTGCCAACTTGTAGGTGAGAATGTCAATAATGCCAAACTCCCATTACTACCAAAGCGGACTTAATGTAGTTTCCTGTCTGTAAGAGTCTACAGAGATTTGATATGTCCTGTGACATTTGGAACATCTGCACAGATTTGATAGATGTGATATAGGACTTAAGTCCAGCCTGCTTGTAGATGTTTTAATGCTGGGCAGGTTACCCTTGTGTATCTCAAATTGTTTACACAAATGAATTGAGACATGGGGCTTTGTTCAATACAGTCACAGAAGTCTGAAGAATGAATTAACACATTAAATGGATGTGTCTCCTTTATAGTGAGCTGCACCATTCTCCTGGCTACACTGAGGGCTCCATCCTAAATAAAAACGTGATTTGGGTGCTATTCGAGATGTTCTGGAGTACCCAGACATCTATGTCATGTGAACAGGTAATAATACAGAGGGGTTAGAGGGGAGCAGGACCCTTTTAAAGCAGCAGTGGGTGGATGGAATAGTTAATAACACTAAAAAAGGCTCACCTATATCTTGCCCTAGATCTTCATTGACTATGTGAGAAGCTCAGACATCCAGCTTACATAAAAGCACCAAGATATTGCTACTTGATCCAGAGCAGAATCTGAAACTTCTGGTTTAAAAATTAATGCTCATAGGAAAAGAATGTTTTGGAGTAAGTAAGGGGTCTACTTCTTTTACAGTTTAGCTTTTTAGTTACTAGTAATCATTAAATATGGCAGCTCTTACCAACATAGCCTTGTGTTTCCTATTAAAAAGCCAAATTTTTTAGTGAAATGTTACTGCAGAGTCTCGTGGCAACTCTGTTTTCAGTTCCTGATGAATAGATTCTTCTCCACAAATGGGGATATGCAGAGCCTTTTAATTTTCCCATGAAGCTTATTAAGAGAAATAATTTTATAGAAAATTTCTAACCAGCGCTTCTTGCCAAGCTCCTATGAGGTTGTATTTTATTAGGCTCACTTTAGGTAATGAGCATAAAAAGGCCGAGAGATATTATCCTCTACTTTATCTTACATTTCTATCAGTAATTCCCCTTGCTCTAATTTTGGTGGTCCTTACTTCTCTGCAAGTTAAAGTCTTTGAAAAATTCAAGGAACTTGGATAATTTCCCTTTGCTGATGAAAGTAAGTTTCAAGTTTGGGAGAAAATCTGATTTTACATTTAAATCAGACATAACAGACAGAAGATTAATGGCAAAGCATTCAAATGTGTTTCCTGAAAGTCAAATTTAGCTGCCTGATTTTCCAGGCTAATTGAGCTCACACTGAAATTGGTTCATTTTTGGTACGCTCCACACCTATGAAAGGAGTTGCTTTCATTATCATACTTTCATTTGGGTTTATAAGCCTAAAATTAAACATGGTGGTTTCATAATGGAGTCTTCTGGGTATTCTCAGCTTTGTAGTGCAACCCACTACAGCTCCTATAAACCAACTTTATTGTTCTGAGAGGCAAGGCTGAAATCTCTGATTCTGATGTTGGAGAGGTGCAGAAAAAGGCAGTGAATATCAGGCCGACACATTACAAAGTCTGGTGCTTAAGGACATCCAGGCCTGCCTGTAATTCTGCCCAGTGCTATGATGCAATTATGTCTACTCATGTTTTAATGATGGCCTTACATAGAAGTGGAAAGATCCAAGTGTGCCTGAAGGCTTGGAGTCTTGTTTGGCAACCACCTCAAGGACTCCTCCATACCCCAGGCTGGTGAAGCTCTGACATGAAGCAAAAGAAACAGCTTCCCTCTCAGTGGGGGGGAGAAGAGGCCATCTGTACTGAATGTTTACAACCTCATTTAAAATAAATAAGCCCTTTAAAATAATAGTAATGAAGACAAAGCAACCTTGAACTTATTGGTCAGCTTTTCTCAGAACTTTGACTGTGAAAACTCCATGATTATCCAAATTCAACAGCACACAGCTGATGACAGATGTGATATGACGTATGAAGATATGATATGACGTTTAATGGCTGTAAAGGAAATGGTAAAACGTTTGCATGTCTTCACTGACACAAGTAACATCTGAATATAGAGGTGACAATATTGACTTTGAGGTGCTTCTCTTGATTTCAAGGTCTCTCTTGTGAAGGTTGCCTGGAAAGTTAAATGGTGATAACTTTACTTCAGAAGCTCAGAAGGTCTAAGCATGACATGAGTTAGACTCATAGTCAAAAATCAGAACATGGGCAGTGTATATTACAGGGATAAGAAGTCTATAGGGTCAGAGTAGCAAACAGTACAGAAGTTGACTTCAAACTAGGCCCTCATGTTTTCCTTCTGTTCATAGTGTTTTAAAGACATATCCTCCTAAGCAGATGGATCTCCTTCTACCATGTGTAAAAGCCAAGGAGAAAACAGGAGAAGAGAATTAGAGCTGATGCCCCAAATTTAAGATAATCTATTTTGGATCTGTAATTTTCAGATTTTGGGACTCATTTTCCACACTAAGAAGAATTGCCCAGGCAACAGACCTGAAACTTCCAAAAACTGTGGAGTGTTTCTGAACTGTGGACCAAAGTTTAAAACATTTAGTGGTTCATCTTTACTTTATGGGAAGGCAAAGGAACAGATGAGGTTCATTCCATTTACTACTATCCATAAATTTTTATCCATAAATCCATAAATAGCTGAGAAACTCTATTGCTCTCCTCAAATGAGAAAAACCAAGAATTAACATTTATAGAGATGCTTATGACAAAGTGTAATCAATTTCATAGCCCTTTAATTTGGAAAGGAGGGGAGGGCATTCATTTTTCTTTTGGGAAACACAGGAGTGCTTTAAATGCTTTAAGAAATCTTAAATGTTATGTTGAAAATCTAAGCACGCCCAAGATTTTTTCACTTCTTTAATGAATGTATATATTTTTTTTTCCTGTGATTAGGGAACGTAGTTTTTAATGAAGCAGATAAAAAAAAAGAAAGCAGATTTTTGTCTATTTTCTTGACTCCATAAATTGTGACTTTAAGGGAATATGGTATCATACAACCCATGACAAAAACCTTTAACAATATTAGAAATTAGAAAGGATTTAGTTCACCAGGAGAACAGGACAAAGTGATTGAGACCTTACTATGGAAAGATCAAAGAAGGAGTCCCTTGGAAAGGAAGTGAGGGAAAGATCCCAGAAGAAGGCACTCTAACACTTAAGGTAAATAAAGAGATGAGGGAAAAAAGTAAAAATAAAATTTAAGAAAAGGAAAAAAGAGTTAAACAATTTGTTGCTCCCTAGTGCCTCAGCACTAGGCACCAGTGTTGTTCCTCTCAGTTAACAAAATCCAAAAATTGAGGGAGCTCCTGGAAATCAGGGCACTCTAGAGGGCACCAGAGGTGTTTCACCATAAACTTCATTGTGCACCAGGCTTCTTCCAGTCCCTGCATCCAAACAGGAGATTGCTGCTGTGAACTGAGATCACTGGAATTACAACAGAAGCTGCTCTACCTCCTGATAAGCAAAGTAGTGTAAAAAAAAAAAAAAAAAAAAAAAAAAAAGAGAGAACAATGTATAAAAGGGGATGAGCACATCTTTGAAGACAACCCACAAGTCAGTCTTTGGGCTTGGCTTCTTGTTACAGTTTAAAGAACACACTGAGCTTCAAAACCTGTTTCAATGCTCCGTTTTCCCCTTCGGAAAGAAGGATGTTACTTTCTTACTGCTCCCAAAGTCTGAGAGTCTGGTTTCTTGTCTGTCACTTTTCGTGTCACCTCATCAGCATGATGCCAGGCACTGGCAGGAGGCTGACAGCTCCAGGCTCAGCGAGCAGCTAAGCGACAAAACTCTTGTCTCAAACAGTTTCACAGGAAGGGTGTTTCATATCAGCTGGATGGCTCGACAGAACACAGAATAATCCATGAGGATGCTGATTGCTTTCATTACCTAACTTTAGTATTCTGAACCTATTACTTTTTGTGTGTCTGTTTTTATAAGGTTTCTGCAGTGAAAGAAGTGTCACTTACAAGAAAGTAATTTTCCCTTTGCTGTTTTGCTGTCTCTATCTTTTATATATAAAATAGAAGATCTGGGTGTGATTTTGCATCTTGATGAAATGTAGCCTTGAAGTTAAAGGATCAAATACAACTGCAATAATCAGTGGATACTCTCCTCTCCCTATATGATGGATGGCATTAGTAAGTTATCTGAAATTTCCAACCACCACAGATTCTTAGAGACACAAGTGTCCCAAAAGCAAATGTAGAAGGTGTATCTATACCAAATTTTACAAGTGAAGAAAATGAGGTTAGGAGGGTGTTTGATGAGGTCAGGGAGTCTGTATGAATAAACCAAGACACAGACACAGATCTCGTGAGTTAATCTCAGAAAATCTTCTATTTGAAAGGTTTATGTATTGTGGCTTTGCTATTCCAGCACAGAATATGGGTCATTTTTATGGGTTTTCTGCTATCTCTGTTACATGAGATTCTGGGGAGCCAAGAAAAGGATTCTGTTAAAAATTTAGAAAAAAAAAACCCAAACAAACAAACAAACAACAAAACTATTCTGATGTAAGGACAGGTTAAGAAGACAAAGCCATGAAGACATATCAGTTAAACTTTCAGGTTCCTGGCTGAATCTCAGATATGACAGTGAAATGGAAGAGAGATGAAGGTATGTGCTCTCTCCAAAAGGAGAGAAATATTATCTGAAATATATATATATTTTTAATTGCTGTCTTATTGATTTGCATATTTGGTCCAATTAGAGGGATACCCTAAATGTTGATCTGATCTGTTGGTCAACGTTGTTCCAGATCCAGCAGAAGATCCTGTTGATTGTAATGTCACCATTCAGCTTTGCTGGTTTAGAGGCAGAATTATGTTGTTGGGGTTTATCCAAGCCTTCACCATCTCCCCTCACAACTACCTGTGCCATAAAATCTCTGAGTGTGTATGTCAGAGGTCTTGTATCTCCAGCCAGAATTGTCTTCACCTGCTGCAGGTCATGACTTCCCTGGTTTACTATTTCTGGGCTTTTCTAAAGTGAATTATTCTCAATGTCTTACATTGTTTTGCTTACACCTATCCTTTTGCTATTTCTAAACATTACAATGCTAAAGAAAGATTTATATAACTTGAAGGGTTCTGAAAAAAAAAAAAACAGATGAAGCCTCAGCTTTATTGATGTCTGTAGGATTTGAATCTGGCTTAAGATTCATGAGAAATTAACTCCCCAGCTTTTCCCTCTTCCATACTCAGGTGCATGCACATGTACACAGAAGCCTCACATGATTCTGTGGGATTCTGGGGAAAAACCCTCTGAATTATAAGCAATAGAAGGTATTTCAAAAGAAACTAAGTTTTATGGAAGTACTTTCCTTTTCTCTTACATTTTCACTTGTCTTTCTTGCTCTTGCTCTTCTCACTCTTTACTCTCCTGATGATCCTTATGGTCTTTCCACTTTGAAAGTAAAGTGTGAGAAAAATGGATTCCTCTCATTAAAGCTATGAAAAATTTCAGGTTCTTTTCTGGTACTGATATGCTGACTTATTTTTGTTTTGTAGAAAACTCAAAAATGCTTTTCACAGATCAGCCTTTAGAGGACAATAAAGAGCTGGACGAAAAGTCGCAGCACTTAGTAATGGAAATGGATTTTTCCAGTTTTTTTTTTTTTGCTCCATGGCTTCATGATGAATTTTTCCTCAGAAACTGGGGGTGGGGTAGCTCATGTGGTGACTTTCAGGCCAGATACAACCCACAAGATTATTTGTGTTCAAGGTGTGCAAGACTAGGTTGAATGGGGCTTTGAGCAGCCTGGTCTGGAAGGTGTCACTGCCAATGGCAGAGAGGTTGGAACAGAGGTGATCTATAAGGTCTCTTCCAACATTTCCAGCTCAAAGAAGAGCTGAAGGACAGGTTGGGCAGCCCTACAACCTATCACCTCTTCTTGAATGCAGACTTATATAATGCTTGGAAATCTGAGCTATCCCAACACTTAGCCCGTGAGATTTGGGATTCAGCCCTGGCAAGGCAGGACTTCTCTAAATCTAAATTTATAACACAGGCAAGGCACCTGACTGGGCTGTAATAAGGGCTGGTGCTTCCAGGATTTCTAAACTTACACTTTTATGGTGATATATATGTACCACTCTGCCCAGGAATAATTTGGGTTAGTGCTAGTCAGACCAGGCAGAAAAAACCACAGAAGTTCTGCAGATGAAGACAAGTGCAGATGGCCAATGCCTGTTCTCTGGCACTACTTTTATCTGCTAGTACCAATATATTTGAAGTTATTTGAGGTTATCAATATAACTTTGACAGCCTACTGATAAGTGAAGTTATCAATGTAATTTCTCTATCTGTAATTTCTCTATTCTTTTTCTATCTGTCCTGTGCCAGGCTGTGAACCCTGGTCTTAACATAGAACAGCTATCATGAGAAAGTGGAGTACACAACTCTACACTGAACAGCTGTAGAGAAATTTATTCCTAAAGAAAACTTCCTTTCACCCCAATGGAGTAGAGGCTGGATCCAATTCCACTGTAGATATCCGATATTATAGTTCTTCAAAAAGTCTTTTAATATCTTAGAACTTATTTAAATAATAGACATTTGTGTGATTCCTCTGATATTTTTATGGTCATAAAAATCTCTTCAGATTTCTGAAGATTTCATCATATCATAGAATCATAGAGTGGTTTGGGTTGGAAGGGACATTAAGGAACTCTTTACTTCCCCCAGTGGCAGGGGGTTGGAACAAGATGAGATTTAAGGTTCCAACTCAGATCAGTAGTTTGTAGTGGTAGTAGGGGTTGAGATGATCTGACTGTGAAGAGTGATGGATTTAGGGGATGGGAATAATGATTTTTTAGCCTACATTAGGTTTAGCTGTCCACAGTGTAAGTGTCTAGTGTGTACTGGCTGGCTAATCTCCCATTCTGGTGGAGATATAGACCAGACTGTTCATATAATGGAGTTTAGAGAGAAGCTGTAGATACACTGATGAAGATATCTATGTTAGACCTGTTTAATTCAGATTTCTCAAGCTATACAGGTGAGATTCCTGGACACTGTGGCAGAGGATGTACAGCTGGCTGCAGTGGAGGCTCCTAGAGGCATCAGAGCAGAGTCAGAAGTTCAGGTCAGAAGCTGATCCGACCCCAGCATCTCTACACTAGCTGGAAAAGGAATATGGTCTCAGCTCCACCTCTGGGTCTGGCAGCACTCATCATTCCCTGAGCACAATCAGAGAAGACTCTGATTTAAGGCCAGGGAAGACCCTGAGTAGGATAAAGGCCAGGTGCCCATCTTCAGTCCAGCTTCCATGCAGCAGACATGGAAGAAAGTACTGATTGATCCAGGAGCTGCCTGCAGAAGATCTGCCCTCCAACTACTGACGTGCATCAGAGAAGGAAGGATGGGAGCTGTATCAGTTGACAGTTTTGTAGCTGAAGCCTTCAGCATTTTATTCTGACTGCTATTTCTAATCTAAACACAGGAATCCTTGGGGATTAGCCACCTTGTATCACATTTCCTCTGTGCACAGGGAATTATCTCTTTTTCCACAAGCTTAGGTAGCTCATTAAAATCCCTTTATGAGCATTCTGCATAAATAAGGATGTTTCTTTTGATGTGTGCATGTAGCTGGGTGTTTTGGAGTGTGTATTATGGAAAATATACACACACCTGGGTGCTCTGTGTGTGCACTGCTTGAGAATAGGAGTGGGGTTGTCCAAGTGTGTTCTTACACAGGTAGAATGCACACAGATGTGTGTAAGAATAAACAGGAATGTCAGGAATGTGTACATTTGTGGATGGGGAATCACCCTTGCCTCTCCACGCCTCAACAGACAAATGGAAGAAGAGGGATGGTGGGTATTTTTGGGATTCCACCCAAAGTCTGAGAGACTAAACATTAGTTATCACAGCACCTACCAGAATGTTAGTAACTAACAGATGTTGGGACATTGGGACACGGAAGTTGTCTGTCCAGCCAGTGAAAGAAGAGTGGCTCAGCTGGTTGTGCTAAAGAATATACAGCACAATTCTAAGCCTTTATAGGGCTATGAAACTTGCTTAATATTATGGTCTGTAAACAACTCTCTGGGACAGTTCTTCACATGTTTTTTCATATATTAGCTAGTGGATGGAAAGAATTAACAATTGGTAGCCTCAGCAAGTCATGTATCCCCCTCTGTGGCCTGAGCAAAGACAGGAGCACCTCCAGGATGTTTCATCCAACTTATCTTTGATAGCTATCTTAGATGACCCCACTATTTCAAAGTGGCCCTCTGGAAGATCCCACATCACTCCTGACTGTACCTGATGCATCGCCTAAAGCAAAAATGTGAAATGGCACAGCAACTCAGGAGCTAATAAATCTTTGAGACCCCAAAACATTTATACACTTTTATACATAATTAGGAAAAAATTCTAATGAAGCTTGGATTTGGTGTGCACATACCATGGGTCTTTGTCTTCAAAACAGCTTCTAAGCCTGTTTAAACCAGTACATTAAATATTGATCAAGAACTGAGTCTAAATATATCATCAGTGTGGCTTTTTAGTGCGAGTCAGCTTTCATTCTCCCAGATTTTTCCAGTGTGTTGTTCAGAAATTAGTGCAATAAAATTGTTTTAGTGGGTAATGTACTTTAAGGCCAGTCTGCTTTGGAAGCCAAAGAGTTAATAAAATGGACCTGGTAAGACATTGTCAAATGATCTCAGTAGCATAGAGGAACTTCTGGAACTATTTATTTAATTGGAAAAGATGCAATCTCTTCTTACTATTTTTTCTATTTTGGTTAATTTATATAGGTTCAGAATTTGAGTTTCTATGCTTCTGGACCATCCATTTGTAAGCTGTGATTTGGCTCAATTTAAAGCAAGACAATTTTCTGGCCAGATGGGGAGACTTGACCGCTAGATGCAGAAAATATCTTATTCAAACTCAGATTGTGGTCCTAGAAGCAGGTTGAAAGCAGCAAACTTGAACTACATTGTTGGGCAAACCTGCATTTTCAATAGGCACACTCAGCAGGGATTATGGATGTTAAATAATTTTTTGCATGTCTTTTAGGTAAGGGAACAAATACCATTAAACATCATATGCAGTGTAAAACAACGATATAGATTTTTAGTTTCCTCTTTCGAAAATCATACCTGAAATGTGTTAAATGTCTCTGGATGTCGAGGTCTAATATTGGAGTCGGTCTGGAGGATCCGAGGGGTGATCTGTCTTGACTTAGGAGGTCTTGGAATTCTTTACATATTTGTCTAAAAGGAAAATGGAACTCCTTCAATAAAACAGGTGGAATCCTTCCCATAAACTGATTCCCAACACACTCCACCTTTGTCCTGAGTGATCTCATTCATAACAGAATTGCTTGGCAGAAGTGTTGTTAGAGAAATTAAAGATAAACAAATCCATCTCTGGCTTACCTGCCCCACATTCTCAGAACCAACAACATACAGAATCTCTTGAACAGGAATATTTTCCCTGTGGAACCATATTAATGTTAACATTTTAAAATGTGATTTTTCCCCTGAATAGGACCCAGTTTGGCAGTGTTAAGTCTAGCTTAGCTCACCTACATTGGCAGCAAGCCTTATGATTAAAGGAAATGGTGAACTAGCATTAGAATATGCCTGAAAGGTGTATATTACTCTATTATTTAGTTTGTGTAAGTACACCAATACTTGTACATGGGCTTGTGTACATCGTGGGCACTGCTTTTTCTGCACATTGAAGTCTTGGATACTTTGGACTTCCCTTCTTGACTCCCAACCCTTAGGAAAAAGGGATTGTGAAAGAAGGACCCCATGTAGTGAGAATTCAGAATCTGTCTGCTCTGGTCTCCCACCAGCATAGTAGCCCATCTTCTTTGTAAAGGATGGATGGTCTTACTGTTTTCCCTCTCCCACTCAGTCTTCCCTGAGGCTTCTCAGGATGCCTCAGCACCTGGGGGTTAAGTTTATTCCCTGGAATTCCCCTATAATAGGACCTAGCACTAGGAAATACCAGAAAATAAGGCCTTTTGTTCTTGTGTTGTTGCATTGTTCTTTGTAAATTAGCCTAGGAATATTCTACCAACAAACTTTTAAAAAAAGAAACCAAATCAGTTCCATTTAGCTCATGTCCTCAGAAGATCATTATCTGGACCATGAGTGAACAGACATCACTTACTTTCCCTTGGTTTATGATTCAGTTAATTGAAAAAAAGGAAAGGGGACCTGTCCAAATTAGCATGGAATTCTCCATTGCCTGTATTGGAAATAAAGGCACTAATGGGGGATCAGGAGGGCATGATCACCTCCAGATGATCAGGACACTCAGCTAGGGCCCTGATCTTTATTGGATTAACCTGGTACTGGTTTCAGTGACTACGTGTAGCCTGGTAACAGTGCTACCCAGTGAAGTGTAGAGTGACAAGGGTCACCCTCACACCTGCAGACCATTTGTCACCATCTGATAACATCCATGCAGTTATGCTCCTCTGGTCTCCTAAATCCTGTGGCTTCCTGAGAATAAATCCTGTTGTGGGCTGTCTCCCAGGACTTGCCCAAAAGATATTTAGGAGAATTCAATGAGCCATTCTAACATGTTAGTAACTTGGACAAGTGCAGTCTGATGACTCAGAGTGTGTGTGGTTTACTCTGGTAGCATAGATGCAATCACTGTGCCTAGGGGCAGTTTCTAATACTAAAGAGCATCTCTGTTGGTCCATGATTCCTTTTAAGAGATTAATTGCACACCTGGTCCTACATAAAGTTTGGGTTTTTCATTATCACCTTGTAACTACTGTCTTTTGGGACATGGGTATAATGGAAAAAGTCGGTAAACAGCTTGTTGATCTTTGGAAGGTCCTTCACTGCTAAGTTATAAGCAAGAAAACTGTGCTAAGCTGGTTTTACCCTTCACTTTATCACAGTGATACAAGCTGGGAACAGAGATCTTGGATAGCTCTCTCTTGACTAAGAGGAGATGCAGAAACCAATTTCCTGCTGTGCTGCTGGACCCCATCCAAGCCTGATTTCTCTAAATGCTTGTCATCTGCATGGACCTAGACACCGACTGCTTGAAAAGACAGCATCACCCCAGCCTTTCAGGCAAAGAGAGGTATTCAGCAGAAATGTATGTAAATGCAGCATACAGTTTTAATGAATCAGGTCCTTAGAGGAAAAACAGTTCCTTTCAACAACTGAAAACAGTCAGTCATTTTGGCTTCTAAACAATCCACTATCCCCAGTCGGCCCTGTCAGCACTGCTCGTCTCTCCTTCCTCCAACCTCTACTTTCTACCTGTTGAAAAAGTTCATCTTAAAAGTTCTTTTATTTTAACAAAGGAAAGTGTCAGAACCATGTGTGCAATTAAGTTCCCTTCTATCTTCACGTGTCAAAAGTCTTTACTGAATGTTGGCAGATTGAAAGAAAAGAAAAAAAACTTTTTTATTATACATGAAAACCTGTAAAAGGCAGTAACCTACTTTTTTTTTCAAGGGGATTTCTAGGCAAAATGGTGTCTCAGAGCCTCCACTACCAGTAAAATATCACCTGGGGTAGTGACAGGGAGAGGGGTTGGCAGTTTTTTGCTGAGTTAAACTGTGATTTTGAAAAGCAAAGGAAGATGGTTGTGCTGTCCTAGAGGGACACAGATTAATAAAAATAGTCCTGGTCACTCCTGCCTAGGAGACGTCTAATGATTTGTGATACATGGTGAGATGATCCAGGATATGACTGGAAAAAGAGAAAAAATTCTGTACTGGGTCAAAACAAGAGCCCATGTGAACCCCTATTCTAAACCCAAACCCGGGATGCAGCACCCATGGAGGCCATGATCCCTACCAGTGGCCAAAGCAAATGCCTGGTGTTGAGTACAAGAGTGGGGCAAATGTGACCCCACTAATCTGATTTATTCCGAGAGTGGCAGAGTTGCCAGGTATCCAAGGACCAGACATCAGAGAAGTGTCATGAGCCAGATGCTGATTAGTCTGTGCTGGCTGTAATCAATTCCACAATAAAATTGTTGATCACAGTATTCTGGTTTGGTCTGTGTAAATGTGGGTGCATCTGTCCCTCTGATCATATGGAAGACCTTGTGCTGTGAAACACTGGGATGTTTCCTGTGGGATGCTGTGCCTCTCCAGCAACTGGAATAGTTGACACAGCCTTCAGCAGTGTTGCAACTGTCCAAGCTGCAAACTGGTCAGGTTCTGTCCCCTGCTGTAAAACCTTTCAGGCTCTCCCATGCCTCTGCAAGGCAAATTGACCTATGTTTAAAGACCCTATTAAAACCAGGTCCCACTGTTTTTTTTTCTATTTCTACATGAATTGAATATGTATCCTGAAACCTTTTTTACATTTCTAGGATTGACAGGCCAATATCAGTACCCTTTGGCCAGAATTGTGACAATTCAGTCTTTCTTTGGGGCATTTTGGTCGGTCCAGAAAACCATCCACTTGCCCAGACAATCATCTGCTTAGTCAAAGGAGGTGAGTGGAAAGAAAGAGAATAGTAGGAGACTGGTTTCTCTCATTGCTTATGCCTTTCTGGCCCTTTCAGCTCTTTTTCAACCTGTTTCTCTCCCATCCTGCCATTGCTGACACTTGTGTTCAGCAGTGAACAGTAGCTACACAGCCCAATCTTCTCTTCTTCCCACGACAATCATTAAGTAGAGCTCTCATTCTTCATTGTCTAGTCCATAAAACTGTTAGAACAGACCATGGCACCATCCTGTTGCATCAATTTGCACTGTCCCAGGCAGGTCCTGAGTTTGCAAATGTGAGAGACCATTTCCATGAGGTAGCTTTGGAAGATGAAGCAGTTTAACAAAATGAATGTGATTTGTTCCATGATGGACAGCGGTCCTGTCTTTGTTCTCTGTAATTCTATCAGCATGGCCTCAGACCAGGTAGGGCTGAGCAGGACAATGAAAAGAGTAACTTAAACTCAGTGGCCTCCATGTGTTGGCTGTTGGCATCTAAAGCATCAGTTTTTAGTTTTCACTGGCCACAGTTCTGTACAGGGCAGCTGAACTGCTTCCACTCAGGGTGGATGGATTGCTTGATTATAAAGTCTGGATGCCCTTGATGTCAAAGGAGGCCTGGGAGCTCCTACTGGACACTGGAGCCTTCATCACTGTAGACATTTAGGGCTTTGTTTCATTACACACATGTAGATTTGTAATACCCAAGACATCCATATCCACTGGCAAATACAACACAGTAACAAAAAGAGATCTGTGTGCCACTGGAGCAGCAGCTCATGGCCAAACTGGATAACCCAGTTCAACTCAAATGGCAGTGTGTGCATGTGTTTTGGCAGCTGAATTGAGGCCAATGAATTCAGATGTCTAAATCTGTAATGGAAGTACACCTAGATATGAAAAACTGTGGAAATAATTTTACCCTTTCCACTTGTTTCCCCTCATCACCTATATCCTGAGGATTGTGGAAATAACTTTGTTCTTTCCCCTTATTTTTCCTCAAGACCACACATGTGAACACTTCTGTGGGCTTCTGGCCCTGTCCCACAGTGGGCAGCAGCAACACACACAGACAGTGGCACTCCAGCTCTTTCCACAGACAAAGCTTTCCACGAGTGATCTTACCACCCTGGAATTTCTGTGTCGGTTTTGGTAGCAGCATAATAATCCCCTGCTTTTTCTGGTGTCAGCACTCACAAGCCCATGAGTCAGGGAAGTTGTAGAATTGCTGAAATTGCCAGCCTAGAGTTTTGGTATGGCTGGTGAGTAGTGGAAAGTCGTGATGCTTGTCTAGAGCTCTTTGCATCAGACACGTGGAAGCATGGCCAGGAAATGCCATGCTGATATTGTGATGTCATGGACCTGTGTCTCCTGAACACCTGGGCAGGACTGGGAATCTCTGTTCTCCTTGCAGGCAGGAGAGGGCAGTAGTAACACACACATTGACCCATCTGTCCCTGTTACCAGCTCTGACTGCAGTGGGATGTGGCCTTCCTATTATTGACAGACCTCCCTGTGCAATTTCCTGGTGCTTTTAGCTGATAGGATGGGGAATCTTGCCAAAGCAGGACATTAGAATACAAAGGACAATCCAGCCCTTTCCCCTAGTACAGGGAAATTACTCCCTGTTGAATATATCACAGCCTGGAAGGGTTTTCAAACACTTCCAACATGGAGGGGATTATTTGAGAGCTCAGATTTGTGGTCTCAGCTCTACTTCAGCCTCAAATATGACACTGCAGTAAGCACAGCAAGACTGTGAATGTGTTCAAGGTTACCCCACACAGTCAGACCACACACCTAGGGCAGGTCTGCCCTACTCCACACAGACTATTTATTCCTGTTTCCCATGGCTCATGAAGGCTAATTCTTCCCTCGTCAAGGCTAATTAACCTAGATGAAATGTTATCCTAACATGATGTTACTGCTCCGGGGAGACGAGTGGCTTGTTTAGAGTGAAGTCTGATGCCTCTTTGTGTCTTTAATGTCTTTAGCAAAGCTCCCCTGCTGTTGTACATTGTTCTAGTGCCTTTGACTTCAGGGGAGCTCTTGCAGTTTGCATCCAGAGAGGATCGGTCCTGCAAACTAGCTCTCCCTCAGCAGACTAATGATAATTATCCAACAGTAACCAGACTTCAGCAAAGGCTCAGATCTCCTGCTCACACACAAACAGGAGACAAAGCCAGCTTCCATCCCACAGATCTTACCTCTGTACCTCTTAATATCCTCTGTTCTCATCTAAACCAAAGCATCTGGGAAGATGTACATGCCCCCTTAACCACAGGCAATGAGAGCACAGCCACTAAAACACCACTGCAGTAAATAAGGTTCCTCTTTCAGCATCTCCGAGGAGGATCTCACTCACCCGCAGCCAGTGAGCACTGTTTGTGATAGCAGTCACCACAATCCCAGCTCCATACTCCCACTCCTCCCTCCCCCAGCCCACAGATCCAACATGGAGAAGTGACAGACCGATTTCTTTTTTCACTTCCCCTCCCTCCTTACTTCGTCGCTAGGATCATCTTTTTCCTCGCTGTCTGCTCTTTCTGTTCCATGTGCTGTCTGGCAATGTGCTCTCCTACTGCCTTGGCAGGGAACTCTGTTTCACAGGTGTAGCCGAAATCTCTGGCCAAATGTAGTGCTTCCCCTGCGGTCAAACAAAATGGGTCAGTCATTTCTTAGGGTTATTATTATCATCATCATTATATTGTTGTTGTTATTGTTACAGAATTTATTACATTTTTAAAAAAAACCCTCAAACATTAGCAAGTCACTTCTGTAGACAGTCATTCCCAAGTCAGTTACAGATTTCAGCCCAACTGGCCTGTTAATATTTGTTTAGCCATCAGTTGATGCCAGACAGAAGATAGGAAGGATATTCCTCTCATCAGATGGAAGGATGTCCCTCTCAGGAGAAAATACTGGCCAAGACACTTGGCCCTGTCTTGCCACCAGTGAGTATTGGGCGGCTGCCCAATTTTGCAAGCCCTGTTCGTCGTCAATATTCAAGGTATGGAAAAGAGCAGAAAGTAGGAATAAACAACTTTGAAGAACTGAGTCAGTCTTTGGTGCTTCACTGCCTGTGTCTAACGGAAGAAGAGCCCTCTACCCTAGGAAAGACCCTTGGGAGTAACACACATTCCAGTACATTTGCCTAGAGGTTAAGCCCCACACCAGAGAAGAGCAGACCCCACTGGAGAACTCAATAAATAATCTTGTTTCCAGAAGGATTAAAATTTACTGTTTCCATTAAACAAAACTGACCAGTCAAAACAATAAGGGAAGATAATGAAGAGGAGAGTTGCACTGAGCACCTCTCTACCTCACTACAAAGACTGAACACAAGAATACAACTCTGTGCTGGCTGCCAAATGCCTCTGGAAGGACAGGACCCTCTTCACTAGCTTAGAGAATCCAGAATTTAATTTTAGGGTTTACTGAACACTCTGACCTGCACGCTGTGACTCTGACAACCTCGGTGTGGGATTTATCTGATCAAAAGCAGCTGCCTGGATTGTGAACAGCTGTGCCTAAGTTAGTCTTTGCCTGGTGGGAAATAGGCATTTCCAGATGACACTTATCTCATTGCAGAAAGAAGAAATAGGTCAGCTACCAGAAGCATATGTTGAAGCACATCTGCATGAGTGACTAACAGAGATGTGCTCCAGAATAGTTTTGGAGTTCAGAGGTTGTGGGTTTTTCACTTTTCTTTTTTTTTCATAGTTGTGTGTTTGATTTCCATCAGGAGAAGTGGCATTGGACTCTGGCTCTTTGAAGTTCAAAAGGCTGATGCTGTCAGGAGGGATACAGGACATGCAGCTCCTCGCTTTGAGAATATCTGCAGTGGAATTCATCAGATTAAATGTCAATATTGATGTCTGACTTAATACTTTCAAGTCAATGGAGACAAAGTAGCACTTGAAGCATGTATCATCCAATACTAGAGTAGAAGGCAAAAGGGAATCAGAGGAATTATGGAAAGTCTAGATTAGAACTCAGGAAGTCACCTTCTGCTGACAGCATTGCCTTAGATGAGATTATTCAAGGCTTTTCCAAGACAAGACTTGAATGTTTCCAGCTATGGAAATTCCACAGATATTCTGAGCAACATGACAAAATGTTTAATTATTAATTTAACTTCATTTAATAATTAAATTAAATCATTAAACCCAGAAGTGCTGATTTCTCCCTGTTTACTATGATCTGACATGAGAAGGTGCAACGGCAATGAAGATGGGGAGATGAATCCCATCCTCAGCAAGGCTTGGTTAAGCCAAGGAAGAGGAGAAGTTCCATGGAAACAGTGGTCCTGTGCCAGGGACAGTATAAGGAATAAGAAACTGCATGCACTGACCTCTACTTCAACTCCATTCTCTCCCTTTTGAGATATTATTGTCTCCCCTTCTACCACTGGAGTTTTCATGGAAAAACACCTTTTGATTCCACAAGAAATTGCTTTACTGTGTGTTTATCTGCCCCAGTTTATTCAGGTACTGACAAAATCCATGCACCACTCCCAGGCAATCTGTTTGCTGATACCAGCCAGCTACAACCTCTGCAGCTGTAAAGCTTTACAGCTAAAATTGAATATTTTAGTCAAAATCATCTGCTTTCTTTGGATTTTTTTAACATGATTTCCCATATTCCTAAAACGAATGAAGACATTAACAAGCAGTCAGTATCTCTGAGCTGAAAGGAGAAACAGTTTCCACTTAGTTTGCAGCTTCTAGAAAAGTAAAATAATTTTCAGTAAAAACAAAATGTATTTCAGTGATAACTTAATAAAGAATCAGAATGAAAAGTTATAGAGCTGACTGATCGCTTTATATTTGAAACATCTATCCCGGACTTCTTCATGGGTGAGAAAGAGCACAAATTTAAGCCATAGCTTTTACATTTCTGTAGAGTAGTTTCAAAATGTCTATTTCAGATATGCTTTTAATCTTCCTTAAATAAAGTCTTACAGAGTAAATCTATCTCAGAAGAGGACCAGGTTTTCTTTAAAACTAAATTCTGTTATAATACTTTATAGGTTTATCTTCATTCCAGTATGGAAAGAAAACAAAAGTCAAACCCTTTGTAGCTGTCATCAGGTGGAATTACACTTCTCCAGACAGCTTCAGCATGGTCCCAGTCAGTCCCAGTAACAAGGAATATAGATAGCAAAGAATTTAAATATTTAGCCATTGGAAAAGTCTTGGTTTCTTCAAGAGAGCAGAGCTTTTTGTGTTGAAATGTAGGCACTCATTTAACACAATCAACAACTAAGTGACTGAAATGTGAATGTATCCACTTACTGTTAGAAAAAAGGGAATGAAAATGTGAATTGTCATTAAAATTCATATTTACAAAGTTGGTTTATATTATTTGCTAGAGCTGAGAAAATTGTACTAAACTGTTCTGATAATCTGAGAAAAGTAGTCAAAAGTATAAAACCTGTCTGGAGCTGGGATTGTGATTGTGATATAAAACCATTTGAGCAAATAGAAACAAAATTACTTATCTCTTCATGGATATAGATTGGTTAAAATGTAGATACAAATGTAATTACTGTTTTTCATGAAGTAATAATTAAAATACTTTAAATTAAAATTGAAAATATTTTTTGCTGGAAATGGAAAGCTCACTTATACTAAAAATGCATGTTAGAGCTATGCATAGTTATTCATATAAGCATGCATATACTATAAGGAGTAAGCATCCTGAATTATAACTACAAATTCTAAATTAAAATAAAAATTTGGACTTGAGAACACTCTGCAAAGCATAAGTTCTCCTATCTCATTGTTGAGCAAAGATGCAATTTTAAACCAGGACCAAATGATGATTTGACACTTAGAAGTGTACTGTGATATACTTATTTTTTTGAGAGTAGATGTCCCTTTGATTACTGTACAGTAGGATTAAGTCTGCTTGGTGGGGGAAAGTAGTTTATACGAAATGTCATAGAACATGTTTTTTCTTTTTCTACAGCATAATTCGGACAAACATTTACTTTGGGAGAAAATGTGTAAATGTTGGAAATGTGGATGAACTAGACTTTTTTATTTAACCTTAGATTTCCCATCTTCTGCCTACCTGTTATTTACATCAGGGTAGGAATCATGATAAAGGTAGAAACCACTAAATCCCCTGACTTTTCTAGTTACTTGCCTTGTTTCAATCTAAATTCAACCTAAAATACAATTTCCCCGTGTGTGACACCCCCAGCTCGTTCCTCTTGCCGAGATAAAGAGCAGATGTTGGGAATATTGGACTCTCCTTAAACCCAGCTCTACAGCTCCTGGCAGCGCTGCCTCTGCTCTGCAGTTTGACAATTGACCAGAGAGCTTTGCAAGATGGAAAAAGGACAAGTGCTGGAGCAGAATTGGCAGGGACAGCTCTGGAAAGCCTCGGTGGGGAGAGCAGCACCTCGAAAGGTTTCTGTGGGCAGGTGCAAGGAGTGGCGTGAGGGTCCCCCGGGGCCAGCAAGTGTGAGAGCTGCTCCTATGCAGAGGGAAGGCAGGAGCCGTGTCCCCAGGAGAGGGACACTCAGCATCTGAACCTCCCACTCTCTCCTCGGCTGTGCCTCCTCCGGATGCTCTACCCAGCAGAAATGTTACTCAGGGGGAGGAGGGACAGGCGGGAGGTGGAAGGAAAGTTTATTCTATTTGTAGGGTGAGAAGAGAGAAGGAACAAGTGGAAGGATATTTAAACAAAGGCTGGTGGGGGAGAAGTGTGATAGTTGAGAGCACGATGAAAAAAGAAACCACTGACCTATTTTTCTCAAGAGTTTTGGTCCCCAAATGATGAATGTCATTAATTCTGTGTCTAGGAAATTTAGCATCCTAATCAGGTTTGACAGAAAAACAAACTCTAGAATTTGCTTTTTTTTTTTTAATCTGATGGTTTAAAAATCATTCATGCACTGCTTTAACCTGCATCTGCAATCACATGTATGTTTTGTAAGTGACCCATTCAAACAGAAGGGGACACATCCCCTCTTTTCACATCCTTCCTTGCTCCCACTGGAGAAGCTTTTGACTCTTTTGAGCATGCAGTCAAGCTTAGCTTTGGAAATACTAGTATTTATGCTAGGAGCCTTTATTTTACAGCTAATATGTTCGTAAGAAAAATGACCTTTCCCTCCATCTAGTCCAGGCACTAGAGGGCATCCCTCGCCTGCAGGTTACACAAAGATGTGTCCCCAAACTGCTCAGGAGAGTCCTGCAACACTGACTTCACCCTCCCTGTCTGCCTTTCCCCTCGTTGTGCTGATTTATGTGCATGACAAAGAGAACAGAACTGATCTGTCAAACAATTCTTATTTTGGGCCGCAGATGTCCCTACCAAAGACTCTCTAAAGATGAGACTTGATCAAGCCAGCAGTAAGCATCCTGCAGCAGAGCAGAACTCCAAAGAGAAAAAAAATTTGCAGAAAACAGGAGGCCACAGAATAATTTTCATAAAGTCTGGACCTTAATGTGACAACCACAGCCCAGAAATAAATTTCAGTTCCTCCTTGAGCTTAACAGACTCCCCAAAACTCAATGATTTCAGTACATTTTAGAGGAAGAGAAGTATGAGTCATGCCAGAGATTTTTGACTTGGTTTTGGTCAATAATGCAACTAATTTTGCCTTATCTTGTATCACATAGATATTCAAGATGCTTTTACCTTAAAGAGATATTAAAAGCTCAATATATTGAAGACTGTGAGGACCTTTAATAATAATAAATTTAGAACCATCTAAAGTCAAGAGTGACACAATCCTGGGTTCCTATGAGAGGTACACAAAGTGTACCTGATATTTTTGAGATTTAAATAAATAAAACTAACAAATTATTATTATTATTTCAATTTCTGTATTGCTATCACACAGAAAAAGCTCATGTTGCCTTCTCGTTGGATTCTCTAAACCACAGAATAAGCCTGTGTCCTTCCATTTCTGCCTCCTCCAGCAGCAGGAACCATTGAAGGATGGTTTTCCTTGAAGAAACTGTGCTGTAAGTTAGTTCCACCTGTAAGGAATATCTGCATGTCCAAAGTGAGAGCAGCTTATACCACCAAGAATTCAACAAGCATCTCGAAGTTTGGCCAGAAATTGGTTACACAGACAGGAAATGAGCTTCACTTAGTTTTCTGTTGGAATTTTAACACAGTGGTGCCATTCCCAAAAATTCCATTGGATAAAATTCACTATTAGCATACCCAGGCACAGAGGTCTCTGCCAAAGTGAGCTCAGGCACATCAGTATTTATCTTTAGGACTCACAGCAAGGCAATCCAAGAACAGAAGCAACATCATAGGTTTGATAGCAGGTTTGTTACTGGCTTTGAATAAAGGCAGGGAGGTGGGTACAGCTGCATTTCTGGGAAGCAGGAATCTCACCCTGGCTTACAGTAAAGGTTCTCAGCCATCAGCCCCAGGCCAGCAGTTGTCAGACAGGTACCTCCCTCTCAGTCTCTTCTGATGAATGAATAGCTGGTCACATAGAATCCCAGAACCATGGAATGGTCTGGGTTGGAAGAAACTTTAAAGATCAACCAGCTCCACACCCTGCCATGGGCAGGGACACCTTCTGCTATCCCAGGTTGCTCCAAGCCCTGTCCAGCCTGGCCTTGGGCACTTCCAGGGATCCAGGGGCAGGCACAGCTTCTCTAGGCATCCTGTGCCAGGGCCTCACCATCCTCACAGGCAAGAATTTCTTCCTAATTTCAGATTTCAGCTTAAAGCCATTGCTCTGTTTACTAATAAAACACAGCTGTGTTTATTCTGCCCTGACCCGAGATGCCTGAAGGTGGGAACAGCCCTTGCTCCTCTAACTTGGTACCTTTTCTAAGACTGTAATTCCATGAGAACTTCCTCTTGTAAGCAGATGTGATATGGACACACCTGTATTTCAGAGCAGCCCCACTCAACTTCCCTGTGCCCAGTGACCCCTGAAAATTTCAGTCCCTTGTCACAGCTGCTGAAAACCTCCAATGTTGAGGATTCAATGTTATTTCTGCCTTGAAGAGTCTCCATCCCTTAGGATAATAAAAAACTCACAAAGTTCTGAGCAAGCTCTTCTAATTGACCCTGCTTGGAGCAGGGGGATTGGTCTAGGAGATCACCAGAGGTGTCTTCCAGCCTCAATCCTTCTGTAATTCTGTAATTCTCCGATAATACGTGCTGAGACCTCAGCCTACTTGCCTAGATCTGTATGGACCTTTCAGGCTATGATTGTAGAAGGTATTGACCTTTAGGATGAGCTGAGTTCTCTCAGCATCAAGGAGGAGGGATCTGAAATTCCCAGAGCTGCATCTCACAGCCAAACAACAAACTGGGTATTTAGTGGATTCACCCAGAACAGAAGAGATGCAGGTAGAGTTTCTTCCCTTTGCCTGAGGGGTTTGAACCTGCATCTCCCAGCTGAAGGTTTGAAGAACCTGGCAGTATTTGGTGAATGATATTTAAACAACAAATAAAGGCCAAGAAAGAATCTCCTGAGCCTGTCTAGATATTATCTGAAAGCAGATTTCATTCATTTATGTGTGTGGGGAAAAGGCTTGTCTAAATATTATGCTTTCTTATGGGAGAAAAAAAAAATCATCACATTTTTGGACCAGCTCCAGGAAATTCATAAGTTAAAAAAAAAAAAGGATAAACAAACCTACTTACAGAGTTAGTATAAGACATTCATCTCCCTCACAAGAACACTCAGAACATCAATTTGTAAGCAGAAATCAATGCTGAGGAAACTGCAGGACCAAGACACTTGCTAGGAGCCAAGATATCTAAGAGTAAACTTCCATTCTGCCACTCACTCTTTCTGTGGCTTTAGGCAAGTCAGGTCTCTTTATACAAAATACGGATCATGGAATTTAACCCTATGGCTGAAAAGGGTTGCATGCCATGAAACATTTTAATTATAGTTATATTACATTGCAATATTAGAGACCCTACCTTCTACCAGGGAAGTCAGGAGTGTGACATTTGCTGCTTTTCTTCTTCCTGCAGGTAAATTTAGTCCAAGTCTGTCTAATTTTTCTCGCAAGCAGCGTCCTCCGTTCTTGGATTTTGCTCTGTCATGAGAGAACAGCAGGAAAGAGATATATTTGTCTTTATTCTGCACCTTTCCCCCATGTTAATATAAGCCTAGAAATTGTACACGCTTCATTAACGAATATGTGGGGTAATGCCCACAGTAGTGACATCCATGGGAAATATTTCGGAGCTGTATTCCTAATTTCCTGCTTGCTCTAAATGATTCTTTAACATCGGCTCTTTGGCAGAGTTAAAGGTTTTAATGCCTGTCATGGGGGCATCAGATCTTCAGGCAGTTTCCACCTAGTGAATCCCAGTGTCCCGATTTGGGCATGGCACCTGGGTTACAGTGACTAAATGTAAATATTGACAGTGCAAACATTTATATCTGATTTAGCCAAGCCAGGCTCCAAAGACAAATTAGAGAGAAAACATGACTCTCTAGAATTAGATTAAACAGATATTCACAATGAGTGAACTTTACTGTCTGGCTTGTCTGGCTATTAAAGCAAGCCAGATAGCTACTTAAAAGTAGATGTCTATGTGGAAACCAGCTCTAACTGTCCCTCCATAATTTAAGTAGAGATCTGGGTATTTAGAAATGTTGCCTAAAAAGCCCAAAACTCACAAGTAAGAAGGCCAAGGGAATAGGAAATGCTGA
This sequence comes from Vidua macroura, assembly GCF_024509145.1. Lineage (NCBI taxonomy): Eukaryota > Metazoa > Chordata > Aves > Passeriformes > Viduidae > Vidua > Vidua macroura. The sequence continues at coordinate 530,742 of NW_026530545.1, forward strand.
AGCTAAAATCTCATCCATCATTGGTTGTCTGTGCCCCTATGCCAAATACCTACATCCCACTCTTCCCACAAAATAGGTCCTGGTGTGTCCCAGCTGCTTTTCTGCAGCACCTCAGTGTTTGAGGCATTTCAGACAAATCCACTTATGCAGCAGATGTAGGTTCAAATTCGTCCTCAGCCTGAGGGAATTTTAACCTGTATCTTTCAAACAGTTGCAGCAGTCAGCTGACAGCAAATAAACAATGTTAAAATGCTTAAACAATTAATGAAACAGTGACTGGAACCCTGATACCTACCATCCCAAATGAATGACATGTCCATTAATTAGATAAGAGTCTAGACCTTTGCTTTTTGTACAAGAAATACATAATTAACCCCAAACAAGATTGAGGGGCCCTCAGTTTAAAAAAAGTAATCACTGAATTGCAAAACTAATTGAATAAACATTTTGAGGTTCATGTTCAAGTTCCTTCAGGCAGAGGAAGAAACCAAACATGGAATATCACCATTTGGATGTCTTTTTTAATGCATTAAAAAATACCACAACTTTGGCCAATTCTGAAAAGAATTTTTCCTTTATACAGAAGAACACTTTATTCCCAAAGCAAGCTATTTGGGAAAATAGGTAACCAGTGACTGCTGACAGGATGCAAAAAACAAGCCTTTAAGGTCTTAGGCAAAGAATCAACGAGATTTTGTTTTCTTACATCTTTCCTGGTCAAATAAGAAGTGTTTGAGCCTGTTCCCTAGCTGTGAAACCCTCAGTTACAAACTGACCAAATCTGTTCCACTGCTCTCCCTGATTCATAAAACTGAATTAGCACATCCAAACTGCAGACAGGGAGGAGTCCCTGGCTTTTGCAAAGTCCTGAACCAGGGTTAATCTGGGAGAGGAGATATTTAGTCTGGGTCAAAAACCTGTGGGGATCATTCAAAGATTTTAACAGAAGAGAGAAGTGAGCCCCCACATTCAAGTCAATGCCCTTGAATCCACAATAGCTTGCACTGTATTGATGCAATCTGTAGCACGAATATTTAAAATTAAAATTAGCTGAAGGTTTCTCCAGGATGAAACAAATAGAAGGGAAAATTTTAGTGAATGTAGATTTTGGATTCCAATGCCCATAGAGGCAGTTGAATGGGACTTATGCCTTGAAAACAATTTATGGTCTATAGTCATTTTTCTGCAAGATGTCTCAAGACAGCTCTGGAGTGCCTGCATGTCTCAGGCTGGTTAAAATGACTTTCAGTATAAGCACAAGGATCAGTGTGGCCTTCAGTGCCAGCACTGAAATAGCCGATGACTTTCCAGCTAGTTTTGATCAAAGGGTGTTCAAGCAGCTGATGCCATCTGAGCTGACGCCTCAGGGACACCGTGACTTAGATATGCCTGGCTGAATTACAGTTGCCTCCTACTTTTCCTCCTCTTGCAATGTGAGGCATAGTCTGCCCCTTTCCTTCTTTCTGCTCCTGCTCTCTGCAGGTGTCTGCTCTGGTCAGTGAAGGGTCAGAGGCAAAACTTTACCTAATTATTTGCTTCTCCCCCAGTATCTCACAATTAGAAAAGTAAAACTAGTTTATTCTTTTTTTGTGCTCAAAAAAAAAAATGCAGAGAAAGGAAGAAAAGTGTATCCCTACACCTGAGTGTTATATTTTTTTGTTGAGTGAGGGCTGTAATTATTGTAAAATTATTTGCTTTAAGACTGTTTCTCAGCAAAAATTTAGATTTCTAGGTCTGGTGAAAATTTCCACACATTGAATTTCCTTTTTTTTTTTTTTTGCTCAAAACAAATCAAAGCAACATCTATCTACATCTGATGAGTAACAGAACAGAGGAGGTCAAAAAAAATCAGTTTGATGAAAAATGTAAACTTGCTAATTTACTGAAAATTCCCAGTGTTCCCTCCTCATCCATCCCCTTCTGTTCACCTCAAGTGTGACCACTATCCAAATAGGGGGAAAAGAATAAAGCCTATCTGTTGAAAATAAAAAAAGTTACAGCAGTTACTGCATTGTCTAGGGGTTGTTATCCTCACCTTCGACTTACCTTCTCAAAATACCTCCGAGGAGGGAGGCGTTGAGGCATTCTGGTGGTGAAAGGCGCCTCTTTACCTCTGCGATGGTCACTTTGTACTTGGAAGTGGAGCTGAGCAGAGACAAGCGACCAGGAACGGAGCAGAACAGGTCGGTGGGGTTGACAACACAGGTGCCACCTTCAAAAAAAGGAAATATTAAAGTGAGGGAAACCTCCTCTTCTGTATTTTGACAAACTCAACCATGAAGAACAATTCTGTGGTTCTCTTGTGTTTGGTTTTGTTTGGGTTTGTTTTTTCTTAGGGCGTGTGTGCTTTGGCTAATATTATTGTTTTGAGAAAAATGAATGTGTTGGAATTTCTGTGTGGGAACAGTGATATATTAGATCTCATAAGATTTACAGTCAAAATACCTTGTTATAGTTATTTGATATAATTTGATTTCATGTTCTGGAAAAATTACTGATTATCACAAAGGTATCTCCAATCTAGTACGATTAAAAAATAAGATTGAACTCACAATTAAAAAAAAAAAAAAAAAACACAGTTTGAAAATACTGGGATGTTGGTTCTAATGAGAAATGTTAAATTTAACTCTCATAGCAGTATTTAGGATTACAAAGATGCAAGAACACTGTGGATGTGCAGTGATTTGCAGCAAGAACAGCATTCCACACCTTTGAACTCATAAATTCCTTCCAAAGTTAGGTCAAATCCTCAGCTGATATTAACGATTGAAATCTATTGAGCTACATCAGTTTATCTCAGGTTAGCTCTGCAATTGTTTATTTCTTGAGAGTGGCAATTACTTGGCCTGGGTCTAAAACTGTTGAATGATCACCAAATCTTTCAGTCAAGACTGTGATCAATAACTCCTCAGGCAAAACTGAGCTTTTAACTTAAAGTTAGTATGAGAGAGAGAAAGAGAGAAAACTTTCTCTTCTACTCAAGAGAGTAGAACAAACTCCCAGGGAAAAAAAAAAAAAGAAATAATCTTAAGGACTAACACATATTTTATCACCAAGCACAAAACACTTTTCTTTGACCTGCCTTCTCCAACCTGACTACAACAAAAAAATTCTGTGGAAGAAATAAACCTTACCACTGCATGCACTATTATTCCCTGGGGGAAAGATGAGAAAAAGAAGAATGAGCTGCGTATGACAGTGATACAAAATATCATATAATTCAATGCACTACTAGAAGGAGTTCAGATGGTTTATGTGAGGATGATGATGTGAAGACCTTCTTAGAGCAGAATTAATCTGTACTCATCACTCATGCTTAAAGGAAGCATACTGTATCTTTTAAAATACTGTGTTAGTTTCTTTTTTCCTGTGAGCACCTTAATTTTTTTAATTACAAAAGCTCACTGCTGCACTTAAAAATTTAAGTTTCTAACCCAAATTCTGTAATGAGATTAGAATAGAATAGAATAGAATAGAATAGAATAGAATAGAATAACAATTAAAAGCTCACTTTAGGCAAGATCCTACACCTTTTTTCTTTATCAACTTACACATTAAAATTAAGGTGACTCTGTTCCACTTCTCACAGAGACTGACTGAAGGATGAACCTTCATTAAATGCAGACTATTGCTTGCTTACATAAGGCAAACAGAATTTCTTTCCAAATATTTCAGCTCTTGAAGGTATATTTAAACATTTGTGCTGACAGCAGCACCAGAAAAGAACATCTCTTGGTATCAATCCCAGATGGGTGAGATCCTGACTCAGTACAGCAGGGTATTTTATGACTTCTAATTATGTTCCAGGGCAGATATTAGTGTCCACTTCTTAGACAGGATATAGAGACAATTCATGTATCACCAAAATATGGGCACATCAAGGGCACTGATGCACATTTTTACACAGCTCAAAGCTACAATTAATGAGCTCATACGCTCAAACACAAAAATCTGGCGCCACACGCCTGAAATAATTTTGGGTCTGTGTTGTTTTGGTGTGTTTGGGTTTTCTTTGGTAGATTTTCTTTTTTTTTTTTTCCAGAAACCTGTAAATATTTTCAAGCAACGTTTTCCAACTTCTGGTCTGTCAGGTACATTTGTGAAGAGCGTTAACACTGAGTAGATCTGTTTGTTTGGCATCTGCCACACAATGCACATGCACACGTGTATATATATATACGTGTCAAGAAAACAGTAGCACTGTCTACATATTTATTTACTTCAATGAGTCTCTAGATTTTATAACGAGTGAGACTGTACTGAAATCAGTGTCATATTAAAGTTCATCTCCTTGCCAGGTTAAGCCAGTATGTGCACCCTTTATGCCAGATAAATAATTGTTCCTTTAATCCAAAAACCTGTTACCCTGCAGCTGCTCCTACCCTAACCAGAATTTACTGGAACACTTCTTATTACTATTCAGTAGAAAGTTGCTTACAGTCTGAAATATTTTAAAATATCATGCCCAAGCAATGTGATCTAAACCAAAGCAATTCCAGGTAAGCCAGCTATGGGTTAAAAGTAAAAGAACTCAGCAAGTCTAGGTCATTTGCTTTCCAGAAACATTGGGAACAAGTAGCAAATTACAGGAAGGTAAAATCTATTGCATATAATTATTTCACTCTATTAATTATTCATTGACACAGCAACAGAGAGCAGTGTGGTGCCTTCTAGATGAAGATATGTCTTTGTCACAAGCTGTGTGCATTTTTGAAGGCATGAATTTCCTACCACAAACACCACCTTGGAAAGGAGATGGATGAAGTCCTGGTCTTTGCACCATGTGGTAAACAGAAAAAGGCATAGAGGGCTGCTGGAAAAAGAGGAGAAAGGAGAAGGGCAGCCACACAGGAAGATGAAGGATTAGGTTTCTTGTCAAACACAAGCTTCAGAGTATTTCTTCCTTCCTTCTGATCATGTGTTAGAGTGATTTTGCAAAGCAGCTTAACATGAAGACCACAAGATATGTTTTAAGGTGAACTAAACAGCAGTGGCAACAACCAGCTTTTTTTCCTGTCAACACAATGTGCTGCTGGAAAAGTCAATCCTTGCTTAATTGTTGAGCCAACAATGTCACAACAGAGTACTTGAGAGGTGGGATGCTAAGATACCAGCAGAAGATGCAGAAATAATGCCTCAAAACCAGAGTGGAAATAATGCTTTTTGTGAGTCTAGTGATTCAGCCTGGAGATCCCTATTACTCTCAGCAGTTTTTGCTGGCTTTGGAAATCTTTACAGACTAACTTCTGGTGCCAGGACATGTAAGATGCCTCAGCTCATCAAATTAAGAGTCCCACATGCAGGAACAGCAAAGTAATTTGCCCACAAGTGCGCCTGAAGAAGGGAAAGCTGTGGCCCTTGTGCCCTGACTTGTTATCCATGGCATTCATCCTATGGCAAAGCCAGAAAATGGAAAAGGAGAGCAGGCAGACAGTGAGATAACTGGTGGGATCATCCAGCTGATTGTCTCAGCAATTTTGTGCTCTGAGCACCACGTGAAATGGGCCTGTGAGTGTTAAGAAGACACTTTTTAGGACAACTGTTTATTCCCATAGGGAAGTGATTACGTGGTCTGATCTGCCTTCTTTGGAGATGACTATAAATGGTGATGGTTGTGCTCTTACAGCCAGAGGTCTGGAAACAGAGGCAGGGCAAGATTTAGGCAAAGGGAGAATTATAATTTATATATTGCAACTGATAGATTAGGAGGAAAAAAAGAAAGGAGGGAAGATTTCAGGCACTCCATCCCTTCTTTAAGGCTTCTCTCTCATCCAATTCTATTCCATTATTTCTTTATACATGACAGACTTTTAGTCTCTGATCTGTCATCTTCATGTTGATTTCAATAAATGCAATTGCTCACAAGATAAAAATGGGTGGGAAAGAGAGATGCTTTGTGCAGCTGATCTCATTCTAGATGAGAGACCAAGGGCCCAAAACTGCCGTGTACTGAATCCCCAAATTACCTAAAGAGAATATATATATATAACCCGAGGTAGTTAAAGATGTTCCTGCTCATTGCAAAGGGTTGGACTAGATGTCCTTTAAAGGTCTCTTTCAACACAAAATATTCTATGATACTAACCTATGATTATTTTCAAGTGGCCTGAGAGAGGGGAATGATAAAAGACTAAATTTGTTTTTTTAGTTTACTTTGGGGACACAATCCTTTTCCTTCTAACTGACTGGTTCACGCTCCACACAGTGTCCCCCTTCATGAGAACTATGCTTTTGCTTTGTTTCCTAAGCCTAGAACAAACAAAAGTTAGGCTATGTGGTAGTCAGAGCAAACATGGGGAGAGCATTTTCCCTCTCTTATTCCTGTCTCCACATCAAATAGCACACGTCAGTACAAAATGCCAGCACAAGTGATTATGGGTTGTGCAGATGACAGCAGGGAGAACAGAGCCATGCCTTAACCCACCTGCCTTGTCAACACAATGAAAATCCCAATAACACACGTGGCGAGGACACTGGGTCTGTTTTGGTTGCAGGTTCCCTTTGTACAGATGAAGAGAACAATAGGGTGGCTGGAGTGTGGTGGTTTATTCTGATTTAGTTACTCGGGCACCTGCTGAAATGCAAGGCTTCTTTACACCATCAGAGTAAAATATTTGTGCATCCTTTCATTAATAAAACCAACATTCTGAAATATTTTTTATACTTTTCATAAGCAATGTTTTTGTTTTTTTCAGGAATGACAGAGACAAATGTCCATCAATGTCAATAGATGTTTTTTACACTTTTTACATTTTTTTTTTAATATGTGTCTATAATTTTGTGCATCCTTACACTCTGCAAGGCCATATTTTATTTGTTAATTACAACAGCCACAATATGATAAGTGTTTTATATTCATTCAATACAACATAGTCCCTTTCTCCAAGACATTCACCTGTAAATGTCATGCACCTATGTAAGGAAACATCATAATGCACTGGTGACAACAGTGCAGAAGTGCTGTTTATTTTGTTTTTCAGGATATAGACATTTGTGTACTTGTGTACATTATTAAGTATAAGCACACCTGAATGTCAAGAGATTGATCTTATATAAAATATTAATAGCATGCTATGCTTTTTATTAGTCTATTATTATATCTACTGGTGCTGTTTGTGGGATCCTCCAGTCTATAGTTTATTTTCTGCCCTGTGCTGAAATTTTGGCAAGTATAGAGTACGTTACAAAATAAAGACATTAGAATCTGTCTCTCCTTAGCTTTCTTCCCTTATCATGTAACAAATGTGAGCAAGAAGTTATCAGCACAGATTTTTTCAGTACTGTTTAGTCCCATTTTCAGTTCCAAAAGGTCTATAAGCAATTTAAAAGCAATTTAAAATGTT